>NW_024582061.1:10002170-10004055 GCF_017639235.1 Corvus kubaryi | reverse complement strand
CGCGGACCCCCGGACCCCGGCGCAGCCACGGGGCGGCCGGCGGGGCCTGCCCGCCCGCCCCAGCGCCGTGCGCGCCGCGCGGTGCCGTACGGACCGCGCGTGCATCCAAAGTTTCACCGCCCCTCCAAACTCCTCCAAAACCGGCAGCCAGCCCCTAAAAAACACCGTCCTGCGCACGACAAGTGTCACCCCACCGACACCCGCCGCCCCCGGGCCGAGCCCCCGCCGGGCGCGGACGAGCGCTTTCCCCCAGCGCGCCGGGGAGCCGCGCCGCCCGCAGCACATGCGAGCCCTTTGTTTTCCCTGCAGCCGGGCGCTGCCTACGTGCCGCGCCGGGGGCACGCCGGCCGCCCCGCGCCGCACAGCCCTCCGGAGCCCGGAGTTAAAACTTGTTGGCGCCGGGCGCGGGCACACGCCGGCAGAAACGGGAGCCGCTTGCACTGGCGCCGAGCTACGGGAGCGGCAGGACGCCATCGCCGCCCGCCGCACCGTCCCCACGCCGGCAACGCCGCGCATCGGGCCGGGGGCAGGACGGGGAAGGCCCCACGCCGCGACCCGTGCGACCGACAGCACGTGTCCCGCCAGTCCGTGTCCCGCCAGCCCACGGCCACACGTTTTGTCCCTCTCTAGCGTGCACGGAGTCGGACCCCTCCGCATTTACTAATGATAACTGGAAACAATAAGAACTGTCCCCCTCTCCCCACGTGAAACACAGGGAGGGAGGGATGGCGGTCGCCAGCGGGTCCCCCTCCCCTCCGCCACGCCGCTGGCACCAACTTGTGCGCGGGCGCTACAGGTGTGCGCTGCGGGGCGCGCCGGGGCCGCACCTGCGGCACCCGTTCCGCACCGGCGGGGCCGCGCCGCCCGCGTGGCGAGCCGGGCCAGCCGCGGCCCGGGAAAGGAGCCCTGCAGCCCGTCATCGCCAGGCAGCCCGGTTTTCCTAACCCGCTCCGCGCCTCAGGGCTGCTTTCGGAGTTAAATTATCGGGAACTGGCTAGTCTTTCCTCCTAAAGACTTGGAGATTTAACCGTACTTTGGGGTGGGGGGGCAGAAGTCAGAGTTCTAGGGATGGGTCCGCAACAATGCGGGAGGCGTTTCTCTCCGCTCTCACATCCTTTAAAACTCTACTAATCGAAGAAAAAACCGAAGGAAAGGCAGCTCACAGAAGCCACGCGCGTGTCAAAGTGTTTCAAGGCGGCAAAGTCTTTTTGCCACTGCAAAACTGCGGACAAGCTCCGGTGAGTAACTTGGAACGAACAGAAACCACCGGCTGCTGGGGAAAAAAAAAAAAAATCCCAACACCGACAAAAAAAAGGAAACCCACCATGAGCAAAGAAAACGAAAAACCCCGAACAACAAGAAACAAGCAGCCACAAAACTCAGTTTGAAGCCGCCGCTCCCTGTCGCCCGTACTCTCGCTCCCTCCCGCCCGGGAGAAAGGGAAGGCATCACTCACCGCCGCGCTGCGCCCACCAACACCCGTGCGGTGCGCGGCGCTCCCGCCGCTGCGCGCGCTCCCCGGCTCCCCGCGCTCTGCCGCCGGCGGGCGCGCGAGCCCGCGGCCCCCCCACGCCCCGCCCCCTCGCCCCGCCCTTCGGCCGCTCTGCGCAGGCGCGGTTCCCACGGCTCCATTCTCCTCAATCGAGCCCCGCCGGCTGCGCGCGCCCCATTGTCCTTTTAAGGCAGAAAGGGCCGCGCGGGAAGCGCGGGAGGGGGCGGCGCCCGCCCGTGACGGCGGAGGTGACTTCACGCACGCGGCGCGCGCCCCCGCCCCGCCCCCGGTCCCCCGCACCTGCCTCGCGCCGCCCCGCCCGGAACAGCCCCAAAACATCACTGCAAACACAGCCCCATAAACACAGCCCCGAAACATCACTGCAAACACAGC
>NW_024582061.1:9881308-10002160 GCF_017639235.1 Corvus kubaryi | reverse complement strand
CAGCCCCATAAACACAGCCCCGAAATATCCTTCAAACACAGCCCCGGCAGCACAGCCCCGCAACATCATTGCAAACGCAGCCCCGCAACACGACCCTGCCAGCCCCGGTGACACGCCGTGACGCACGGCGCATCCCGTCCCCGCCGCGCTGCCTCTCCGCCCCGAACCCCGCGGGGCCCTCGCGGGGGAGCGTCACGGCCTCCGTGAGTAACAGGGAAAGTTTTTTTTCCGTGTGGGGTTAACTTTAAAGTTCGTTTTTTAAAGCGCTTTAGAAGTCATGAGTGGCTTATGTAATTTTTCCTGCAGCGTCACAATGAGTGAATTAAAAAAGTCACGTCATCGCAACCTTGGGGTTCACGCTCTTTCGTGCAATTTGGGAAGAGCTGCTTCGCGAGGCGGCTGGCAGGTTACATTGAAATAGATTTCCCCTGAAAACTGTGTCAGACAGATTAGCATGTGATATACAAGGTAACACCTAAGGAGTTATGACTTAGCACCATTACAGCCTCTGACTGCAATAAAGCTGGGAGCTACTCCCTCCCGGGCTGGCACTCAAACCGAGCCCAAATATGGATTCCCTTCTTTTGAACTACTGAAAAGTTTCCCACAGAATCAACTGCAGCTCAGGCACCACACGCAGGTGTTGAATACTCTAAACACTGAAATAATGCCAACGAATATTTCTGTAACTGGTTTTTTTTTTCCCTGACAGTGACCTTTCCAGTCTAATCCTCATTTAGACACAGAATTAGCAACTCACCAAGAACTCTTGCTGAAATGGTCCTTTTGCTTCCATCAGCAGCACTAGCTAAGCTCTGGGAATTTTCAGGAGAGCAGGACGAGCTGCTTTTCCTTACCTTAGTCTGAGGATCTCACATCGTCTCTACTTGCTTGTAAATCCGTGGTAATTCTACCCCATCTCCGTCTTCAGTGCTGCCAAACCAGTCAGTTTGGGCACTAAGCACAGGAGGACACCTCACAAGGAACCCTCCAGGTTATCATTTGAGTTTTGGGGGGTTCCTTTTGAATGATCATAGAGTGCTGCCTTTGCTACCAGTGCTTCCTTCCAGACAGAGCTAAACCAAATCACATTCAACTTGTGAGCCACAGGTGTACCAAATGCTGAATAATTTCTCAAAATATTTCTATAATTTTACTGCTTTTAACTGGTCTAGGGAACTCTACCAGCACTTTTGGCAACTTCTGTTTGCATATAATGTGTCTGATTTCATCTGCCTCTTCTTTTTTTGATTGGAGGGAGTGGTTCTCCTGGATTTTCTCCCATTATTTCCCCATTTCTTTATTCTAGCATGCTTCTCAAGGCCCCTTGGTGACATTCCTTTTAGTCCAGCACCGCCTAGTCCAGCATTTCAATCCCCAAGTGCGAATGAAGTGGCGTTTTCAAGGAGAACTCCCTTAGATATCAAGCAGAACCCAGTGTAACAAAATGGATTTCTCGGTGCCAATTAATTGCTTCCTCTTCACCACCATGCTGAACATTCACAGAACATCTCAGGGTGGGCTTTGATTGCAAACAAACTATGGTCAGGACAACTTCTCTGGTACTTATTTCACTTTGTGCCCTTCCACTCCAAATCTCATGAGGACAGGTGTTGCTATAACCTGGGGAGGATTTGAGTTTCCAAACTCGGTGCTGCTGCAGCCTGTGAACAGCTTGGTCATTCCTGTTCTCTCAGAGGAAAAAATCCTTCTGTCCACAGAATTCCAAATGGCAACACAGAAATGAAAAACACGGTCAAACCTTCAACCTTCGTTTCTGAAACATCTCTGGTCCCTTGAAGTGTTCGCTGATGACATTTCAGGGCTATGCTGTACCTAGAGAGTGGTTTGAGTTTTCATTTTTGGCTGATGGCCAGCTTGCAAATAAATAAAAGGCCCTTAAACAGCTAATGAGCTTTCATCAAGGTTCCCCTAGCCCCTTCCCCTTGAGCAAGCCACATGTGCTCTCCACAGCATCAGAGGGACACCTTGTCTGCCCTCACTGTGTGGAAAGAGGATGATGAAAAATGGCCCCAAAACGGGGACACACCTGGGGAGTTTAATTTGGAAAATGAAGATGTCTGAAACAATGTATGCACATTTACACTACAGGTAAACCCTCATTTCACAAGGTTCTCTTTTAAAAAATTAAGCATCTTCCTTTCCACTCAGAGCTTTGTATGAAGGAGGAATATGGGATTTCACGGAGGTCCCAGATGACCTGGAATATGAGCATTAGACCAGAGGATTTATCCTTATCCAGATCAGTTCTAAAAAACATTTACTTTAAGAATGCATGTGGTCTCTGGAAAACTAATGGGACTGTTGCTGTGTTCCAGTTAAACTGGTACCTTCCCTGCCTGGACTCTTAATTATTTTATCTGGGAAGCTAAATTAAGTCAATGGTATAATAATAAAGCAAACCATGAAGGCTTTTTAAACATAAAACTATGCTGAGGCAGAGGTGCTAACATAGAGGAAATAAGGCACTTGCCAGCCAAGACATCTGATCCTATTGTGTTATTTTACAGTATTAATGAATAAGTAAACACAAATGGGCTACTCGTTGTTAGGTGAAGAGCAGCTGTCATGATGAAACCCAGGCAGCTGTTCCTGCTTTGAGACTTTCCTGTAAAATGCTTTTTTTGTAACTTCAGTAATTTGAAAATTTACTTTATTGGCTAAACGTTTGGCCAAATGAATTTTGAAAAAGTTACCAGGCATTCTTTCAGGAAAGAAAAAAAAGCGTTGATTGACTTAGAGTTGTAAATAAGGTTTTGCCAAGGAGTACAATTTCAGAGGGAGATACCATCAACAAATCAGTTCTTTAGCTTCTGCCTGCACCAGCTGCCCGTAAGAGTAACAGCATGTTAGCTTTTTGAAGGTGCAAATGCTCTGAAAACTGGTAGTTCTAAGCAAGCAGGTTAATAAAGAAATGTGATTTTCACCATTTTATGTTTTAGGCCAAATAACAGATGACTACAAACGATGACAGCAAAGTTTGATGGTAATCAAAATCAATACTATGATATTCATGTTTCCAGAATGAAGTACTCAAGCTATGTGGCTCAGAGAAACAGGACCCTGAACTGGCTCGCTCCTAGGAACGAGGCAGATCATTTATAGCCTGGCCTAAGAAATCCATTGGGGCTTAACAGAGAATAATAACCTTTCTGGAGAGTTTTTAATTGACACTTCAAATTCCTTAAGAGGAAGATAATTCTTTTAAATTCTTAAGGATTGCTCAAATTCTATAGCAAAATGACCATTTTCTATTACTGGTTAAACACCTTTGATGCAGCTTCTCAAGTGCTGCTCGTTTCTTTGCAGCACTATTGCTTTCATACCTATTAAAGCCAGTAAGACTATTCTATGGGGATTTATATTAAGGCGATTTGAAGACACCATTAAGAAGATCAGCCCTCTCTGCCTGCCAGGCTGTTTCCTGTCAATAAAGTTATCCCCCCTCATCCTGTCATTTGGGGCAGTTCTGAAAACGGAGACCAAGTTTGGAAACCCAAAAGAGATTTCTCCTCTGAACTGAGAACCATTGTTCCCAAAAGTGTGGGGAGAAGTTCCACATTTTATGTTGATGGTTTTAGAGTAATCTTTAGGGAAGAGGAAGTTAATAACTCCTTTGGAGAGTGTTGTGTAGGCTTGGTCTCAGGTGGGATCACTTAGGGGACAGAATTTGCTCTTTGAAGTTTCTTACTGAACCTAAGACTTCTTACCAGGTACATCCATCTCCTTAATCCCATTTTCTACTGCATGGCCCTCAACACAGACACAGCTGGCTGAGAGAAAATGAAAAGCAAGGGCAGGTAGTTGGGAAAGCATCCATGGTGTCTAGGAAGCAATGCTTCAGGCTTTTTCTCTTGACCTCTTTCTCAACAGGAATCAAGAAGGTAAAGAGGGATGCTTGGGAATGGAAACACTTAGGGAAGCAAATTGGTTTTTGTCTGAAATGTCTGATGCCTGAAATCCTTTGCTGGGAGCAGCCAGCATGGGGGGCAACAGTACCTGCAGAAGGGTTTTCTTACAGGTGTAGATTCTCTGCTAAATAAAAACGAGAAACCTGAGGCAGTTTCTTTCCAGGTTAAAGCATCACCCATTCTTTCTTCAGAAAGGTTTGTCCTCAGTGACACTACTTCTTTCTCTACAGTACCAGCAGGCAGAATGAAAGGAAAAAAGACACTTTGAGGAGGTGACAGAATTTCAGATTTCAGACTTTGACTGCAGAAAGCCAAAGAAACGATGGAAGAAACATGTCTCTGTGGGCAGTTTTCACTCAGCCAAAGCAAGGTGGAGGATGGTGATACCTCTCTGGGCTCAGGTACAAGTGATGAGTCTCATGAGGAGATAAAGTATTGCTGACCTTCTTGCCAAGCTGTCAAAGGCAGACACAGTAATTGCAAGTCTTCTGGTAAGGAAGAAGAGCTGTGGGCAGACTTGGCTACCCAGGGAAAGGAGGCAGCTGGAGGAGCTGGTCCTTGAAGGAAATCTGCAGAATCTGCAGTCCGGATCACAAGCTTTGATCAAGCAGCCAAGAACCAAGTGGAAATCTACCACCAAAATCCGGAGGGAGGAGCTGGAAGAAAAAATTTTTGCAAGGGTAGGAGGGAATGGAGTTGACTAACAAAGCCGCCACAATAGAGAGATAACTTCAGATAGCTTAATTGGATTGAATCAGCTAATTGGACTGCTACAAATCAACCAAATTTGACACTCAACATCCTCTGAAAAACAAGCCAAGGGCAGGTGGAGGAAAACGGCAGACAGGGAGAATGAAGCACAAAGGGAGAAGGCAGCAGGATACATCCCCCTTCCTCAGGGCAGAGGCATCCCATTCTGAAAATGAAAAGGAAATAAGAAAAGGTGAAAGGCTTTCCAGGAGAAACTCACAAATCCAAGTAGATAAGGGGAGGGCAGAAGCAGGATGGGCAAGCTTCAGGCAAAATTTGAGCAGATATTGATCACGGGGATCCCCAAAAGCAAGTCGGGTCCCATAATGGATGTTCGTAGTCAGGAATGAACTCTACGGGGTGGTGAAAGAGAAATAAACCCAAACCAGGACACATATGTGACCTTAGTGACATCCCTCAGGTCTGACAGCCTGTTCATATTGCAAATTACAGCATGCAGAGAAGTCGAGGGACCTAGATGTTGCCTCCAAGGCAGAGGTGGTAGAGCCTGAGCCACAGAGCCTGTGTGCAGCATGACCCCTGTGCTCCACAGGCACGGAGCGATCTGATAGACATCTCAGGGCCAGCGGGAAAGTTCCTCTGTCTTCACTGTCCCCGTGATGCAGAGATCACCAAGGGCACGAGCACCAGTGCCGTGTGCACGGAGAAGAGAAGGGATGCAAGAGGGGACTGCCCCGCAGGGACAGAGAAAGCATTTTGCAACTTATTTCCACCTCCGGGAAAAATGTAAGGAGCCTCTCAGAAAGAAGAGGGCGTGTTTTGAATCAGGAGAGTTTAGGACTTCTATACCACATACCTTTTACCTCCCAAAGAAGTTTCTTTCGTTAAAGCCACAGCTGGAGTTTTCTGTCCCTTTCTCAGTCAGTGGGACGTGACTGGGTTTATCTGTGAGGGTTATGGCTGGCTAGGAGCTGTGGGAGGGGAAATACTCCAGCTGGGACTGAGCTCACCTGAGCACGCAGGGGGCTTGGGAAGCAGTGCCCTGAAGCACATGGGAAGTCTGAGCACGTGAGGGTGGCTCCTGGAGCAATGGCATCCCCAGGACTGGCTGAATAAGAGCAGCCTGCAGGGATGGCCAGGCCATGAGGAGGTGCCCTGGCATGGCATTGTCCTCCAGGCATGGGCACTTTTTGAAAAACAGCTCAACAAAGTGATTGCTATTTACAGAGTACCAAGCTGGCTAGTCAGAAACATTTCAAAAACTGGCCTTTCTAAAACCACCTAGCAGTGTGGTTTCTGAGATGCTATTTTCAGCATGCTGTCAAAACAAATCTCTATCCATAGCTGAACTGACTGACTCTTCTCTTCAGGATGACTACCCTTAGCAGTGGTTGAACCAGTCCTAACTCAAGGTTTCAAAAGCAAGAGCAATATTTACCGGCTGATTTGCATTATCTGTAGGAGGAAAGTGGGAAAACTGGATAGCTCTGGAAGTGACCTCTTGTGCTGATCCTTCTTTGCCCTGCATATGTTGGGGCTCAGTATTTGCACTCAGAGTTGATTGGGGAACCACAAACATCCAATTCACACCATGTAGTAAAAAAATTTTGAACAAGGGCTAAATCCCTCCTGCTTGGACCAGCTGCTTCATGGTGAGCAAAACAGTTCGAGGTCCCAGGCACTTTCCTCTGTGACATCTTGTACCAGCCACGGTCCCAGACAGACCCCAGACTGCAGGTCTGGCCAGCATGGTGTTCTCTCTGCTTCTATACCCTCAAGCTGTTCCAGAACAGAGAGACACTTTAGCCACACAAAGTAGGCAGGAGGAGTGACTCAGCTGCCACCCTCAGGAGCAAGGGTGTCGGTGCCCATCCCGCAGACATGTATGAGCTGGGAATGTCCAGGTCTTTCCCCCTCATGTGTGTGTGTAAGTGTTCAAATGCTTCTCACTTACACACTCGGGCCAAACTTACCCTCTTATGATACACATCCTGCTGTACATTAGAATAAGTAGCCATTCATAGGAGGCCTGTAAAACAGGAGGAGTTTTGTTTGTGCCATTCTTTAAGGCAGCAGCAGACCTTTAAAGCTTCTTTTATAAGCTGTGGTCAGTGGGCTCCCAGCATGCTCCTTACACTGAGTCAGCATGTAGATACTGACTGGGGCACTGGAAACAACATTTTTAGGGTGTCCTGGGAGGTCTGGAGGACAGATACCAATGGCTAAACTCAGAAGTCCACTTCAAATCACTGTCACCCATTTATCTATCCCTAGACAGACTAGGATGTCAGGATGTGAACCTGGTGCAGGCAGAGTGTGCCAGACTCAGCTTCTTGGGGGCTGAGTGAAACAGGTCAGTGCCACCATCCCCTTTCCTTCAAACCCACTGCACAGGTGCCCCTGTCCATAGCAACAGACCCTTGAGCTCTGGTAAACACTGTGTGTGTCTGTAATCTCTGTGCTGGGACAGTCCCCTCCCACGCCCACGGTCCCAGACTCCCAACGCTCCTTGCCTTAAGGCTGGAATGCCCCTGTGCTGGCATCTACATCCATCCCACCTCCTGGGGGACAGCAGGACTCGGTGATGGCTGCACAAATATTTCCTTCCAAGTAGTTTGGTGTGTCCTCATGCTGGACAGCTTCTGTCAGCTGCACCCCTCTCTGCTAGGTTTATATAATCTACCGTCATCCCTGCTTCCTGCTCCACTGTTTTTAATGCCCTAAATGCACAGAGGAAGACTCAGACTCCCCTCCAACAGGTACTTGTGGTCATGCTTCAGGCAAGTCATGCTCTAAATGACCAAGGACTGTTCAGAGGCAGTAGTTATGATAGCAGTTTATCATTTTCCATTCACCAAGTCTGTAATGGTTGGTAAACCATCTGCCTGTGTGAAATTCACATACAGCCCTTGCAAAAACACTGAGAAATGCTGGCTGTAGCATCTTAACTGCATTCCTCAGAGAAATTTAGGCTGAGTTGCTGGAGGGCAATCTGTTACCATCAATGGGGGAAGCCCTGCTAAGGAATTAGTCTGATGTGGTGGGGTGACAGCTGCTTTAGACTTGAAAACATCCAAAAACCTCTTGAAGAAGTGTGACATGTTCCCTTCACTGCTAGTTCTCTGCAGGCACTAAGGGCTTGTAAAACTCACCCTGTTCTATGTATGGTCCTGGCATTTCCCTCTCCTTAAATGGGAGATGAGGGTTACTAATTTCTTTGAGGTAGTCAATAACCTGTTGCTGGAAAACTCGTGTTCCTCTCAAGGAGGATCAATAATGCCCATAACACCAGTCACAGGAAATTAGAAACAGTGCTCAGCATTAACCAGTTGCAAAGTACAAGTACCATAAAATGACCTTATAACAAAGGACCCTCCAAAGTGTTCATCCAGTGACAGCATCCATTCCACACAGTTGTCTCAAAAGACACACAGGGCCACACATGGTGTGTGAAGCAGAGTGGAGTCTCCTGTCCTGGGAAAATAAACTGTATCATTGTGTCCAGCTAAAAAGTAAATCTAGTCTCTTACCAGGAAGCTGGGGCTGGCTCAGAGACCACCCCTTGTTCCCAGGTTGTGAGGTGTCTCTGACCAGCATGACCACATCTAGGGGGCTAAAGGCAACAGGGATTAGCTTTTGGAAGGCAGAAGGAAGCAGTACCTGGATGTGCAGAATGGTTCTAGTGCAGAGCCAGCAAAGCATACTCCAGTAATTCTCTGTTCAGGAATTGGAGACTGCTCTGACTGGATGGAAACCACCGTGATCTAGATTGTATCAGATGAACCTTAGTAAGAAGGTCATAAAACACTTGTCAGCTTTCATGTCTCGTACTGTTCACCAACACAGGATGCCCATGGTGTGGCAGGAAGTGAGAGTGATAGAAAGAATAAATCAAACTGGTAACTACTACCTGATAATTTCTTCCAGACTGTGCAGCTTGTAGGTCCAAGAGCAGCGTACTCTGTATGGAGCCATGTTAGTTGGGCAAATTCTGGGTGCTAAACAAGGCTGGATTCCAACATAAAGCAACATCTTGGAACAAAGTTTTTCACTAGACACAGAGACAGAATCTTCTCCCAAAACTAAAACAGGACAGGAACTGTGATTTTTTTATTTGACCAAGGCATACATTGATGGTTTTGATCCTAGTCTGCTTGCAAGATGGCAAACCTTGACTCAGTAGGATATTTGTGCCTGTGGATCTGATCCTTTGGGTCAAGTAACTTAAACTGAGACCACAGAATGAGATGAACTCCTAGACAATGCAAAGAAAATAAGTTTAAAAACATCTGTTCTCATGTGGAACTTTTACAAACCCTTCATGAATTGTTTCCAAAGCCCTGCCAACTGTACTATAATGGTGGTGGCAGGACCTCTTACTGAATGGGAAAGGTTTTGTTTCTGCATTAAAGCAGGAGCACTTCTCCAAATGTCTCCACATCTCAAGAAACAGGTACTTAGGATGGCTCATGCTGTTCAGCTCGGCAAGGCTAGAATATGCACTTGGCTTTACGTGCTCTGGTAGTCCCAGAGTTCCTAATTTACTTATCTTTAGAGGTTTTATATATTCAGATTAGAGGGCTCAAAAGTTGGATCAAATTTTTTCAAGCTAGTCTGGTATTGCCACAGCTGAAGAATTACATCAGGCCTGTTCCATAGCATCTTTATCAGGTGCAAGGAGCAAGCAAGGAGTTTCACTCACTCGCTTTTGCACCAAGGGCTCATTCTGTGCTTGGATGAAACACGCTTGGGTTTTGAGATAAACGTGAATACACAGGAGCTGTGTGTCCTAATACTGGACTTAACTTTGTTCCTGGCTTCACATTCATGGTTTTTCACATTACCTTCCCTTTATTTTACATTACAGCAGATCTGCTATTGAACAGGCATTGTGCATTTAGCCAGAGAGTCAAGAACATTCTCCTGTCTCATCAAAACTTTTTTTCCTGCTTTGATGTGTTTTGTCTTCCAATTACTTTGATACTTGTGCTAAGAACACAATGCCCTTGGAGAAATCTTGTTTCACTGCATATTCCACTCCCATATTCCATTATTTGTGCTAACTCCAGAGATGGGCAAAGCACAGTGCAAAGGTGTTCAGACAGCTTTGGCCCCTGCCAGCTGTTTGTCCTCTGCATTTCATGCATTTTTAATTGTACACTCTTCTCTTTTTCCCCAGCTTAATACTTTCATGAAGAAAGCCCAGTATTCACTTGATTTGCAGCCATCTTCTTCACAAGCAAAGTCCTGTTTCATAACAGCCTTTCTGTAACTTGGGTGCTGGTATACCACAGAACAATGTTTTAATAAATGTTATTTACATTTTTCAGGGTAGCTAGAGGGGTTTTGGTTTTAATTAGCTGAGTAAGAGAGTCATGAGTTATTATACAGACACAAAAAGAGCTGCTACCATCATCTCCTTACCCGTGGCTCCTGTGCCAACACAGGAAAAAATAGTACAGGCCCTTGCAGGCAAATATTTTTTTTGAAAGAGGGGGAAATTGATTAAGATGTACAGTGTGTATTGCTCCTGGAGTCCTCAACAGTTTTTCCTTACCTGATTAATTGCCTAAGCCAGAAGTAGAAAGTCTTTTCAACATTTGGGAGGAGCAAAGGGAGTGCAAGCTCTCCTGCCATTGCCCCCCAAGCAGTACTTGCTGGGGGAAAGTCAGAGAGGTACTTGCATGGAAACGCTGCCTGCTGAGAACCACTTCAAATGAATTATGGACTCCCTCCTCCCCCCTCGTGCTTCTGCTTCCTTCTCCTTCCCCTCCCAATCCTTATCTTCAGCACAAAATCTCTCAGAATCCCCCTGCTTATGAAACCTGGAAGGAGCAAGGTCCAAGGCACAGAGGCACATCCCAGGAAGCTCTGTGAGGAGAAGCTTGCTCAGTAGCTCAGCTCAGGACATCACCAGCAACATGGCCAGCTTGGATGATGAACCAGACAAGGGATTAGGCTTGCAGTGCTTGGGAAAATGCACTGGTAGTAGCCCTGCACCAATTTTTGCATGAAAACTTCCCAACACTTTGGATGCTTGCAGGAGCTGGTCCCATTGCAAACAGATTTAACTTCCAGTATCAAAGGAAAACTTAATTCAGTTACAGGCCAAGTGCAAGTGAAAGATGGATGTGTGCATCCTGCTGAAAAATGCTTCTGATAACGAGAGCCTGGAGTGGCTGTGGAGGGGACAAAAGGGACATGCCTGTACTGCTGTCCTCTACTGCCAGTTCCTGCTCTGCCACGGGGAATGAGGGCTCAGATTTGCCCCCACCTGCTGAGGGGCATCTATCCAGACCATCCTGCACTTTGTGAATAAGACAAACCACGCTGCTCACAACTCTATCGAGAGTCACCAATGGCAGCCTTCACAGTGTCCTGCTTGTCACACCCTGTGTCCTGCCTCTTCTCTGTCCCAGGCTATCTTAACTGAAGAGATTAACACGAGGCTGTACAATATCTTCCCTAGCACAAGCCTGGCCCTTCACAGAGATAACTATTTGTACTTAAAATGCTGAGATCATCTGGAAGCCAACTCTTACGTGGAAGACTAGGACTGTCCTAATAAACACTGTGTGTTGAAAGCAGCAACAACAGTCACTTTATTATTTTCCCAAAAGAGGGTCGCTTCTTTTCTGTGCACAAACTAATAGATTTTGCAGACACCAGTGTTCATGAATGCCTGTTTAAACTCATCAGTTTTAGGAACTTCCACAGACTTCAGCAAGCCATGGTGGATCAACTTGTATTTGCACTTCCCAGAACACACATTTGAATTGAAGATCAGCTAGTTCATTCCTCACTTTTTAGCATTGCGCCAGTTAAACACAAATGACTAAGCCCAGAGCAGCTATCCTATTTCTCACTGAACACAGCTACCCACACTACCCCTGTCTAGCACAAATTCCTGCTGACATCTGAAATTCTCTTCTAACAAAGTCCATGCCGAGGATGAATGAAATAGCTTCTCTGGTCTGCAAGTTTTTCCTAGTTCTCCTGTGTTCCTGTTACCATGAATGGAAACTTTTTCCACAGCTTTAGGAACACGAAAGCTGGGCAGGGCCATAGGGTGGTGTTTCCACTTACATTCCCTGAATGCAGTTTTTCTTTAAGTCATTTTATGGGTTGGGGGAGAATATCCTGTGCACCACACCCACTTCTAGCCAGCTTCACACTATTTATACAGTCAGGAACCACAAACCATGGCGAGAAGTTTAGATCTCAGGCAAGCCAGTAGCCACACTGATTCCAGGCTGGAGGGTTCATATTGCACGGTCCAATTTAGAGCACATTCTCGTTATCTCATGGGGTAATGACAGTTCAAAAGCTGCAAGTGTGCAAGCAGGTGAACTTAATTTAGGTGAGAGCACTGAGCAGAAGAAACAGGCTAAGGAGACTTCATGGAAGAGTTCACACTATCTCAAGCACAGAAGCACAGAGTCTTTGGGCTGACTTCCCAGCTCATTTGAAATTAAATCCATGCCTTTAAAAAAACCCACAACCGCACAACAGCACCACAGAGATGGTTCTCAGTTGTACTGACCATTTCTGATTACTATTGGAAATCTCTTGCTAGCTAGCACTTCACAGGTCTTCCACCATGCATTTTCTGGTATGGGTGTGGTGGATCTGGTATGATCTATCTGGGCTTGCAAGGAGCAGGGACAGGATGTGGGGCAGAGAGGGGACATGATTAACTTGATGTTAGTGAATGTCTGCAGCTCCTAAAAGAGCTATGGACTCAAGATGAAAAGCCATGGAAAGGTGCTTTTGCAAAATACCCGTTTCCTCTTCCTCCCTTTTGGAAAGGAATCACTGCCATCCTCACATAACAGCCAAGCAAGGATTTTTATGCATTTCTGCAGTGCTTAATCACATTGCTGATAGTACCCATAATTACTGTATTGTAGCTAAGTAGGGAGAAAGCCTGTTCTTCTGTCTGGACAACTGCAAAACTCTCCAACCACACACAGCTGACAGACTTGCAAGCCCAGAACGCCACAAATCAACAGGTTTCACCAATGCCTTTAAACTGCACTTAATCACAGATGAGACCTCAGGGCACTTCTGCCACAGCAGCACTGGAAAGCAGCTCTCAGTCACACACCAGTGGATGCTGGAGGAGCAGTTACTGACCCCAAGGCTGAACAACCTTCCTTGGTGAGGCAGAACTGGCTGCAGCAAAGCCCCCCCCACTCTGTACATCAGCTCCCTACCTGCAAGATGGGATATGACACAAGCAAATTGCTTAAAGCTCTTGGGGAAAATTGAAGCCACCTTTTCTGGTCTTTATTGTATGCCTCTGTAAGAAGAAGAAGGAATTTTTCTTCATATCTAAACTATCAATAGATTGTAAAAAATAACTGAGTCCATCACCTTTAGATTTTATTCTTGTAAACTGTTTATTTTTTGATGTGTAAATATATCACAATATATCACTTGAGTGCCTTTGAAGGAAAGAATTCTGCATGGGAGGACATTGCTGGTGGGAATATTGATAAAGATTAATGCTTGCTTAGCCTCCAAGGGCAAGCTGCCTCTGTTGGACTTCTTTAGGCATAATTAAAAGCAGCCAAGTGAGGTTTCTCCTTGCAAGGCCTACTGAAGGAGCCCATCTCTTCCCACTGGCTGCAGGGGCAGGGTAAGGGAAATGGCTTTCCTAGGATAACACCAGCCTTTGTGGAAAGCTCTCGCCGAAAGCAGGACAATGCAAGGTTTGCAGAGCACCAAACCCAACATCTGGCTGCTGTTGAGTTTAATTCCATTTTAGTTTAGGCTTGTTGGCCTAAACCAGTTTAGGCTGGCCATAGGAGCAGGGGAAAATCTGCCACTGAATGTACTGTGTGGAGATGAGGACATCTCTTGCATTCTCCATGCCTGCCTCTTGCTGAGAAAAAGATGCTCTCTGATAAGCATTTGAGCTCCTTGGGAATTACTTCTGCTGCACAGTCATGCCACATGCACTCTGCAAGTCCAACTCAATTGTTCATTCACCACATTCACTTCTTTAGCACCTCATCCTGCAGCAGGGCTGAGCACCCAAAACTGGGTGAACCGGCCACAATTCACCCATTTCAGCTAGCTGCTCTGGCCAGTGACTGAAAGTCAATGGATACAGGGAAGGGGCCATATAAAACTAAAAGGACCATACTGGGCAAAGAACAGTTATTTTCCACAGAGAGAATCGTAAGCGTTGTCTATCTCCTACATTTACCCCTTGTGCAAGATGAGTGAGGCGCACGAGTCCTGGACAACCACTGCAACATCTTACAGATTACTCTGTTACTCAGTGACTGGTGTGAACATCTGAGGGTCTCTTAAGTAAACCACAATTATTTTACATTTATGGACCCCACTGAACCCATTATTGAATGGTAACAAGGTAGTCATTAGGTCACACAGCAGTGAGCTCCTTTTCAGCATGAGAAATATGCTGTGGCTAAGGACTGGGGGGGTTGGCTGTGTTTCCTCTTACGGCTTTTCTCTCCCTCCCCTCAAGACAAAGGTGGGTTTGGTCCAAGGAGAAAATAATTTGCCTGGTCGCATTCTGACAGAAGTTCATTCAGAGGATCTGAGATGCCCTGTGAGGTCTGCAGGGAATGCAGATGGGCCCTGTGAAGTGTCAAGGCTTCCTGCAGAACCACAGCTCCCCACTGACAAATCAGCTCTGCAGTGGCTTCAGCAGAGAGCTTACCATAACCAGCCACAAGATAGCAGACCCGTACAGGAATTTTCCCATTCCCTTCCCACCCTGTGCTGGGCTCAAAACAGCTTTTGATACATGGCTGATGGAATAGCAGGAGAGAAATTAGGAGTGTTGGCAATGAAATGCTCCCTGACTGCAGTGACAGGAGCCTCAGCCTCTGAGCTGCTGGTGTGACAGCCAGGGAAGCAGTTTCATTCATAACCTGAGCATATTTTTTTTCATTGAATGAGCTTACCTGAAATGTTGGAAAGGAACAAACTAGGTTGATGAGCTATTTCAACTCCTACCCATGCAAGTTTTCTCAGAAAGTTTTCTTCTATTCCTCCTCTGCAGAAAACACTGCAGTGCTCCCAGACTGCATCAATGACAGCACAGTGGAGAGGAAGTTATCTGCACTTGCTCACCTGGACAAGCTTAGTTCTGCCCTACTTCAAGTACAAACTGCCTTTAGGATGTCAGACCTCACTATCTCTGATTTACATACATTTAGTCAGAAGGTGCACAGGTACGGACACCCCAGCCACTGACATTTGACAATAAGCAGCTCTATGGATTTTATTCACATTTATGGGATGCTGTAATGTTGGTAAGCACCAATATCATCACACAATGTATTTCAGGATGCCCACATACATGGCCCAAGCTCTGAGACTTTCAGTCCTCTCTTGAGATCCTCTGCCTCTTCCAAACAGAGAGTTAAAATGAATGAGCAGGCATGCCCCGCCTCACACACACCGTGCACACACACATGCAGGGCTCTGCACTTCAAACTGTCAAAGTTTCCAAAAATTCTCCTGTTTCTGCCAATTCCAGCATACCCAAAGCTGGGAGGGACATGGGGGAAATTTCTGAAAATCCAGTCCAACTTAGAAGAGGGGGCATTTCACAATCTTTTTTCTTTTTCTTTTTTTTTAAACGTTTTTTTGTGGCAGGCATCCATCTCTCTCTTGTCCATCAACCTTTCTTCTTCCACAACGTGCTACCTGACAGACTGGAGAGCATGAGCTTCATTCCAGCATCTTAACCCTGAGTTCTAATATCAGAGCAACTCATCTCAAGAGAGGAATGAGACTCTTTGCTACAAGTTAATCCCATCCTCCTTCTCCCCGCTCTCCCAGATGCCAAGGGCAAAGCAATCCAGGTTGCCTAGCCAACGCTACCCTGGTCAGAGCTCAGCTTCACTGTGATCCCATTTCTTCCCTGTAATCAGCCACATTTTCCACCTAAGCCTTGGAATAAAGAGCTGCTCATGCTCAGCATGGTCTCTGCCTCCCCTTTGTGTCAGGGGAGGCAGAAGGGCTGGTTTTGGGAACAGGCCCTCAGACCGCCTTTTCCCCAGCTTTGCTCCAGCAAGTTCCCAGTACCAGTCAGCACCAGCTGGATCATTCTGTCCAATTTGTTCCCTCCAGGCTCAGATCAGCTCCTCAGCTTGAGACCCGAATCTCTTGATTCCTCTGCAAGGAGAAAGTGACACCAACCATTATTCTCACAGTTTTATTTGTAAAGGACATAGCATGAAAAGCTGTATTTCAATGTACTTCAAAACCTGAAAAACCCATGTCGGTTTGTGGTGTGTATGTTAAAGTGCTCGATAGAACAATACTTTTACTAATGTCATCTTGAAAATAATCCAGTTCTTATTCCGTTAGTAATAATGTAAGGACAAAATATACTTAATGGAGACATTTAGGGATCATTTTAAGCTATACAGGGCACATTTGTACATTTCAAGTGTAACACACAATATTTCCCCTCATGATGAGCACCTTCATTTGATTGAAAGGAGGAATTTTCTCAAATACGCTGCTGCGGAACTACCCTAAAAACACATTTTTGAACAATGATAAGCTCATTACACAAACCAACTTGGAATAAACATGAGTAGGTTTTTCACTAAACAGTACAATTTCATTTATTTCAGAGAATTATAAATACACATTTTGTACATAGTGAGGCATCTGATTCTCTGACTCCCTCAAGTTACCACGCTGGCTGTTAGTAGAACAGGACTATGCAAACTCAGACATCTGCAGATGGGCATTGGATAGGATTTTTTTGTTCTTTTAAAAAGCAGATACCAGAGAGCTTTGGTCTTTTCCAATATTCCCTTTCTCAACCAAAGAAGGTGCTTTAACACTGAAGTAAAAACTGTGTTAGCTTAGAAGAATCCTGATGGGTTTCTCACCATTCTAGTGGGCAGAATGATTTCTGAAAACCTTACAGAAAAAACCTCTCAGTTTCCAATAAACAAAAGTAGTCCACTAAAAAAAATCATACATGGCAGAATAAAAATTCACTATGAAGAACTGTTCTCCCAAGGCTGTCAAATAACTACTCCTCTAGGAAACTGAGGCACTCAGCTGTGCCCCTTTCAACATATCTTGGAGTAGTTTATTGCCTACAAGGAAAGATGAAACATACATAATTTTTACTGTATTATTATTAATATGATGTGAAACCTGACAAAACCAAACAAGTCAACACTTGCTGAAAAAGCTGACGTGAAGTTGTGTTAAGTGCTAAAGGTTTCTTAATGTAGTCTGAAATGGGGAAAGGCCCTGATTTGAATTTTAAAAATTCTCAGGTTTTGACTTCTATTAACTTAAGAAAGACTTAATGTAGTTATTGCCTTTTTTCTCTGTGTGTGGTTTATTCTTTTAAATGAATAACCTTTAGAGGTGCCTACATTTCTACTTTATCCTGCTTGCACTTAACCCTTGTCATGTCAGATGAATGCTAGGACTGCTCCAGTCATACGTAGCCTTTGGAGAAGTCTGCAGCAGTGTACTTTGGGAAGCATCCAGCCAGCAAATGCAGATGATGCTGTGAAGAAATCCAAGGACTAAAGAGGTGGTTATTTCAGTAAAATGAAAGTCACTTAGACTCTGGGTTGGGCGTGAAAAAATCCTGTATAGCAGTCATTAGACATGAAAGGCCTGAGTTGTAATAGAAATCAAAACATCCTAAGCAGTCATTACCAAATAATGCTGCCACATGGTTTCTGGTGCTAAATGTATAATTCATTGATAGAATTAAGTACAGGGACACATTTTCAGTTGCTGCTGAAGGGCTGTCATGCATTGTCTGCTGACTTTAAGCAGACATGCCTGGCTACACAGAAAATCCTAACACCCCAAATTTCACATTTCTGGAAACGTAAGAGAGATGTCACACATCCGTGGGCTCTGGCTACTAACTCAAGACACCATTCACAGCCTTTACATTAGTTACTCACACTCACAGCAGTGACATGGCAGTGCTGCCTACAGTATTTGGGATGAGTTTGGTCAGTTTAAGGAAGCACAAGCCCAGGAGGAAAGAATGGTTACTGAAAACTGGAACCCCCATTAAAGTCAAAGGCTCCTTGACAGTGTTATTTTACTGCTTTCTTAGAAACAAAAAGACTTCTATAACATAAAACTCTCCAATGAAACAAAGTTCCACGAGGAGTCTTCTTCTGGCTGGGAGTATGACGTGAAGCTTTGACACTGAAGTGAGGGATGTTCTAAGAACTGGGCAGCAGAAGGACCACAGGAAAACAGAGAAGCTTAACAAAAGGCAGGTGAGAAAGCAAACCCTAATTTTCACCCTCTTTCCTTTTCCTCATCTCCCATCCCTCTTTCCACCACATGCACACTATGCCAAGACCTGCCACTGTCCACCATTGCCAAGCCCCTCCTAATGCCACTTGAGAGCACAGTGCAAGGCAACACACAGTACCAGGGGGCCTTTCCCAAGCCTCAGCTGACAGTGAGACATCCAAAGAATCCACTGACCAAATGCCCAAGATCACAGGGAATAAACAAGTGAAAACAAAAACCTACATTTAAACTAACTTCCAAAAATCAAAACCAGGTGAAGCTACCTGTGTCCTCAGATCCTTCCAACTCCCATCCACAAGAATGGAAAACACCCTCTGTGTCTGCTGCATGGTATTCACGAGGTGATTCTGACATAACCTCTTGGTAAATTTGTATCATACAGTGGCTCCCAGTTCCTCACCGTATCTCTATATATGCAGTGTATTAGTAACACATGAACTGGAAAGAGTGTAAGAGAGAAGCCTCAAAACACCAATGTGAAATTAGTTTTTCTTCCTCCTTTTGCTTAATTCCTTTTCTTTTTGTAGCTGGATAACAAGGAAAAAAAAAAAAAAAAGTAATCCAAGATCCTGTACTCCCCCTAGGAACACTCATTCTTCAGGATAAAGGAAGACTCAAAACCTGTCAGCATTTCAAAGCCAGCTGATACAGTTCAGTAGCACAGCAACAGCAGTGTTTGTGGCTCTACAGCAATGATTCTTCTCAAGTACAGCAAGAATTTGGTATAAACCAAATTCCTCACCATGGAAAAAAAAATGGTCATCCACAACACAAACTGGCTGAGGGTGAGGGTGAATCATGAGAACATCTAGACAGGGAAGGGACAGACTGAGTTGAGTCCCCATCTCAGGCTGCAGCAGCAAAGCTTCCACAGGTGTCTCATACTCTCAGGCGCTAAGGCTGACAGCAGTCCTCTCCTCCAGTGTTTTAAGCATTCCAACACTTGTTTCCCCTTTTGGAGATCAACAGGAGTGACACAAAAGACCTTACAGAAAAAAAAAGACGACTCACGACTTCCCTGCGTGGGAAGGTGAGTCTTCAAACAAACAACAAACTAAGAGAGACCATGTACAGTAGGGTAACCAGCATATGCTTACAGCGTTTCCAAGAGTGACACGATCACAATGGCTACATAACGATATTTGCTGTATTAATTTGCAATACCTGAAAAAAGCCCTGCTGAGTTTGCACTGTATTTACACATTGATTGGCTTCTTCCTCACAAGCAAGTAGCGGCATCCCTTCCCACCTTGGTCCTTCCCTCCCTCCCCCAAGACCCTCCCCTGCTTTAAGCTACTCATAGTCAGAACAAGAACATTCAGTCTAAGAAAAATTTCTTAGAGTAATATAATTTCTTAAAGAAGATAGCGTATTTACACACATCTAACACATGAAAATACTCTATTTTTTGTACTAAATTTCTGTTCCAAATAAACTACAATACTGCATCTTAGCATTCTGCAGCTTTAGAGGCCAGTCCCCATCTGGGCTTCCCAATCCTGCTTCCACCAGCAGCTTTGCCTTACAGTGGTGCACTACCGTGGCATTCAAGTCCTGACAGGTCTCCAATTGTGGTTTGCTTGTTTGGGAAAGGAGTAATGAAGTTCTCAGCAAAGCCATGCTAAACATCCACTCCTTTAATGAGTGATCCTTCTAGGATGATGTTGAAATCTTGCAATGTCTGTAGGACTCGGATAAGGGAGTTGACAGTCATGCGGTCCCGGAGGAGAGCGTTCTCCTCGTACATCCTCGTGATGGGCGGGCACTCTGCCAGCAGCGGGATCCACTGAGGCAGCAAGTGGTCCCTGAAAAGGGCAGGACAGGTATTGTTTTAGCACCAAGTACAACGGATCTCACACTGGAATTCTTCTCCAAGAACACGACCCTAAACATGCAGCCCCTTTTAGCGTGTTGTTTGCACGTACAAGTTTCCCGTGTAATCGCAACCCTTGATTTGGTTAGTAAAATACTACCTACTGTAGAAATGAGAATTGAAAGATACTAGCAGAATTGGACATTTGTAAAAATTCAGCAACATTTTCAGATCAGGAATAGGGAAAATAAAACTTGAGGAAAATCTGACAGACTGTTTTCCAACTGGTTTTCCAAGTATCCAGACAGACAAGACAAAAATGGTACTTATTTCTAGACATACCAATTTCTACCCTCCAAAATACAACTAAGCTCCACCCTCCTGCCCCTCCCCAAGTGCAAGAAAGAAAACGCCCTATTAGGAAAGAAAAGTTCATCTAGAACAGTTCTGTCAAAATTATAACAGACATCCCATTTTCACAGGCAACTGAATGAGAATTTAGAAATTCACCAGCTCCTGAAAAGGAACTCTACATTCCTGAAGTCAGTACTTCATCAAAAATAGCATTTCAAGACAGATTTCATACACATGACTGTCAAGCTAACAGTTACAAAAAAGCTCAAAACATTTTTAGCAGTTTAGACACTAGCCATGTATTATTAGTGCTTCTTTGCTCCAACTCTTGACGTAGTACTAAAGCAGCCTAAGATAGGCATTGGATAAAAGATAGGTGTAAGATGTCCTAAAATGGAAAACTAAAGGTAATAACAACTGTGGGAAAATATTCTTCTAGTCTAATGCCAGAGGACACATAATGAAGAGCAGTTCGGTACCTTGTCCCCAGGCAAACCAGGATTTGGAATTTGCCATCCTTTCCAATGTTCCTTGGAGCTGTATTGATGGCATTCACATAATGACAGAAGGTTTTGCACGAAGATCTCTGAAGCAAAAAGGCCTCCTCGTTGTCTCCAATCTGATCACTGGTTTCAAAATAAGCAACAGCTTTCTCTGTGGTAGGGAGAACATCAGAACCCAGTGAGCAGAAGCACTTCATTGTGACACAGAATCACACAAGGGAATCCTTAAAACACCTGTTCAGAGCTATTCCACAGCTTATCTATGGATTCCTGATTCTGAAGGCCATAGGTAGGTGACCACTTCCACCTTTAACATGGCATAGCATTGGTCAGTCTGGCTGATGTCTAACACAGGTAACACCAAGGAGCTGCACCAGAGCACCTCTCAATGGTTGCACTCTAAGTGATACCATCAGCCTTGGTTTCTCACTTTTTCTGAGTAAGCATTTATCCTCAGGCTAAGCATCTCAGCCTGCAAGCCTGTTCTAAGGGAGAAAGAACATCTTAAATTACCCCTACATAGGCCTGCAGGTAAGGATCACCAGAAGACCAGTGCAGTGATTAGGAGAGTTCTCATAAACAACTAAAAATCCAAACCTTTCACTTCCTGCCCTTTCCCAGCTCTCCCTCTAACACTGATCGCTCTTCTACTCCAGCCCATCTTCTTTCTCTCAGGAAAGCAGCTGTTTGAACTACAAACTCTTAAATTTCTACACAGACTCACACTCTTCTCTTACACAGAGTTTAGTAATTCTTGTCTTCCATTGGGTTTCTCATTGACTTTAAGCAACCTGGAGCAGGTGCTTGGCAGGAGAAATGGCACCCTAGCTGATGAGAATCCAAGGTCTGTGTGTGAGGAGTCATTTTGCCCTAAGCTTTCTCCTCCAGATCACATACCAGCTTACCTATGAAATCCCAGATGAAGACATTCTTATGAAAAATGCGAGCTGATTTGAATCCATGGTGGAAGACCTGCTCCAGTGCTGCAACTAGACCGTTTTCTCCACACAGCAGAATGGTAAGGCTCCCTCTCTGTGGGTAAGGGAGAGTAGGTAAGTACAACTTGCCTTGTTTGGATGGCAGAAACTTCAGATCTAAAGGTAGTACATCTACTGGTACTTCAGTGTCATTTCTGTTTATAAAAATATACAGGCAAGTAATGAAAAGTAGGAATTACCTCTTTCTCTGGCTTGTGAAAGTGTTTCACAATATTGTTCACGGCTTCCCCAATTCCCTCTTGGATCTGCCCCGCATTAGGCTCTGTGAAATGATGGAGAGCAGACAAGCTGAAGTGGTTGGTTTTAAATGCTGTATTACTCCTGGAGGCTCATCTTTCCTTGCTTGACATTTCAGCAGTCATGTCCTCTAATTTTACAGGAGCTGGACAGATGTATGAACAGGATCTACACTGTCCCATCTCCGTGCTTTAGCAGAGAATGCCTCCTGTGACCCTCACAGTCCCGTGTCCTGTTGCAGCCAAGTGCAGTTACTCATAAAAGCTAATTTTAGGGATGTGAGGTTGATGTGCACAAGGGTCCCTCCAGAGACAAGCTCTGCCATAAGGCAGTTCACAGCAGCCACATCAAGTTCTGAGCTGCCCTGAGAAAGGCCTGTCTTCCCACAGACTGCAAAGTAAGCTGGGAGGCTGAGCAGCATCAGCTACTGCAAATTCTGCTGCCTCCTCCTCCCTCATCTCATATCTCCATGCTCCAAAGAAAGAGATTATTATCTCTCAACAGTCAAAAGGGGACATTGAAAGAGGCAACGTGTACGTCACAGAGCAAACACCAACCAGGGAAGGCAGGAAAAGCTCATCAGCTTGCAGCTGCTGCTCTGCACCAAGCCTTGCTTCAGGATGAACCCTCCTGTTCACAGCAGCTTTTTTTTCTCTCCCAGCAGTTGGCAGCTGCCCCCTTCTCTATGACCCTGGGGAGGAAGGCAAGGACTTACTGGTGTTCTTCCCTGTGAGGGAAGTGATGCTCAGCCGCCGAGTCACCGTAGGAGATTTCTGCTGGGGCGGGGTGCGGCACTGCTTTCCCAGCTCCTCGTCAGACGTGGAGGACACCAGCTCTCCAATGAGTATTCGCTCCAAACTGCCATCGTCAACGCCTTTTCCCAGCCACCGCCCACAGGGGAACCTGCAGCGCACCCAGGACAAGCACAGCTCAGCCACACACACAGTGCAGCCTGATCTCAAAGCTGGGGGACAGCTGCCACCCAATAAACACTGCCCACAGGCAGGGAATACTTAGCTCCGAGAAAATTCTCACAAAGCAGAACTCTTTGGTGCAGGAGGAGCCCCTGCACCACAACTGATCGTCCTTAGAAACAGGGAAATAGGCAAAGTTTGGGTCACACACATATTTCATAGTCCACACATTGTTTTCTATCAAGTTGTTTTTCACTTGCAACCACAACTGATATTCACCCTTTAAGCACGTTGTGATGATGAACAACCAAATCCCCACAGAGTTCCCCCCAGCTGAGGCTGCGACATCTCCTCATATTCAAACCTCACCTCACATTTTACTGCTGTGCTTTTGGATCCCATACACAGCCCTAATAAAATCCATGCACATGTTCATATCCCCAGTCACTGTATCCCACGTAATCCCACTTTCCCCCTATACACTGTGGCCAACTCTGAGATCTGGAGCTCACCTCTCTGAATTACAGTCTTCCAAGTTCACATTTTTAAAAAAATTAAGTCTGCTAAGCCACGTTTTCTAAAACCAATGATGAATTAGGAGATCATTTTGACAGAGACCTATGTACTCAATAGAAGATTAAGATATCATCAAAACCTTTTATTTTCTTAATATTTCCCCTAGACCACCCTTTCAGCTCTTGGGGTTTAAAGAGTTAATTTGTGCACAATTTTACCACACTACTTTAAATCAAGAGATTTAATTATTAGACACAAACATATGAATCACTTCAAAAGTATCCATACTGTCTGTTCTGTCTCAGACAGATGCAAAGAAAATCCTGCACTCAAATCTCATTTAATATTTATCAGATTATGTGACTTCCACCAAGGCTTCTGAAACGAGAGAAGCGGGGATGGGGGAGACCAACCCAACCCTACCAGGGACCCCAATCAGCCCCAATCAGAGTGAAGGAGAAGGTGAATGCTTTCTTGCTTTCTCTAAATTGAACAAGAATTTCAGACAAGGAGAATTAAAACTTGTTGCTTACTTGTACGTGTGTCCTGTTATTTCATTCCTGACCATGACACAATCAACCAGCCACTTGGCCAGTAGCCCTGAGTTGTCATGGCCAATCTGAACGGTCGTCAGCTTCCCCAAGTTCTGGCACTGAAATGAGTAACAGTTTTTGCTTCATTTAAAAAAGAACAGACAACACACACCCCCACCACACACACACATATGGTCTCAAATACAGGCTTTTATTCAGTTTTCTTTTATTTATAGAGTAAGTATTTTCGACCAAATATGCAGAGCATTTTGAAAAGCAGCATAATTAAGACAGGAGAAAAGAAATAAAACTATTAAAAGCTTGTGAAGAGATTACGTTCTTTGTTGGGTGCACTCTGAATCCTTCTGAGAAGTATTAATTACACATTTCTGAGCTAAGGTGATAAAAATGCATACTTTTGCAAAAGAAATAGATCTTCAATACAAACAGCTTTTCAAAAATGCATTTGGAGCATACTGACCTTCAGCTGACTCACTCTACACTATGCAGCAGACCCTACATCCTTTCTTATTTTCAAAGATTGATTTGCTTTGATTGTTGGGCCAAACAAAAATCTCTAACATGAGACACAGCATCACGAAGACACAGAAGAAGGAAAACAAGGCACTGTGAATTCCAGTGCAATATGTAATTGTAGGTGGGGCTGGCAACAACATCTGTTAACGTCACCTAAACACTTCCCTTGAAAGACCTTGGTTTTCACTGCTTCTGAGGCTGCCAAACAAGCAGCTTGGGCTGACATTTTCAGTAGTGGGTGGCTACCCAAGTCGATATTTTAGGAAAGTTTCAGCCAAAGGAATAATCCAGAACAGCATCAATATGGTCCTTAGAAATATCTAAATATGTCATTTTGCCTGTTAGAAGCCTGCAGATCTTTTCTACAAAATAGTAATATCTGAATGAGACGTGGGCATTTATCTCAGAAATATCCTCTCTATGTCAAAATTGACCTATATTTGGCAAGAGGCTTTTTTTTGCTATTGTTGTTGAAGATCAGTCTGCATATGCTCAGTGGATACAACCCTAATTTCAGTAGCAGATTTTCCTACAAAATCACTCTTTAATGGATATGGTACAGCCCGGAGCTAGAGGAGCTTGATGGGGCTTTTCCCTGCAATTCCCGCTACCAGCTGCTTTGGCATGGCACTGAGCCAACCTGTAATTGATGGGTGGGAAAGCAGAGGGGAAAGCAAAGAGAAAACCCCAGCAAGCCTGGAGGAGAGAGCCCGGTGGGGATGGCAGCTCCCAGTGTGCCAGGGACAGCACCTGAGGCTGGGAAGTTGAAGAGCAATGGCAGACAAGGGGCTGAGAAGAAATCTGGGACTGTTCAGAGGTCAAAAGGGACTTGGGTGGTACTAGATAAACAGAGCGAAAGAAGGGAAAAGAAACTTGGAAGGGAGATGAGGAGTTGGAAATGAGCACTGAAATGGAAAATTAGGCAAGAAGGTGTGGAAGGGAATGAGACACGGAAATAGATCTGCAAGATGAGGAATCCTGGGCTGGACAGGGACAGCAGTGATGCCTGTGGTTAAAAGTGGTGTGTGCTCACAGGAAACCTTCATCTCACACAGGAGGGGCAGGCTGTTTTCCTGTACATATTTGAACCTACAGTGACGTTGAAAATCAGGACAGAATCTGAAATGCTGTGCTCTTAATAACCCCTTAACAAATTAATATTTATTTGGAAGCACGTTTCAAACTGAAAGGAAAATGTGAAGAGCACATACTCACCTCAAACGTCATTTCTAGGTGGTTTTTAGGAATCTGCATGACGCCACTATCTCCCAGTTCTCCTGACACACATATCCACGGGTTTGATGTGGTTATTGCATTGCTTAGTTTTTTGATAGGAATTATCACTGACCTGTAAGGGATCACTGAGAACAGGCAGAGGGGGAAGCACATTAGTCTTGATCTATTTATTTTTTTTTCCCCTTTACAGTAAACGCAATTTCTGGCAAACCACGCCTTTCCCTTGAAGGCAAGCTCTCGTTCCACGTCTCAGAAGCCAGGCAGGAGCCCGCTCCCGCTGTGGGCGGGGGTGAAGGGCAGCGGTGCCGCACGGTGGAGCTGCAGCCCCGCGGCACAGCCGGCACCGCTCCGCAGCCCCGCCGAACGGGACGCACCCGCCTGCGGGAGGATGGGGCACACGGCAGGCCACGGGGAAAGGAGTGGCACGATCACTGAGCACTCTGGTTTGGAAGGCATCTTTAGAGGACGTCTAGTCCAACCCCCTGCAGCGAGCAGGGACATCTTCGACCAGGCCAGACTGCTCACAGCCCCGTCCAACCTGACCTTGAACACTCCCAGGGATGGGGAGTCCACAACTTCTCTGGGCAACCTGTGCCAGGGTCTCACTACGCAAAATGCAAAAAAACTTCTTCCTTGTATCTAACCTAAACTGACCCTCTTTTAGTTTAAAACCATCACCTCTTGTCCTACTGCAACAGGTAAATGATAAAATGTTTGTTCCCATCTTTCGTATCGGCCCCCTTCAAGTACTGAAAGGCTGCAATAGGAAATGGCTGGCAGGCTGGTGACACCACAGCCGAAGTCTCAAGTATGGTGTGTCTCTGTGGACATCCCCCTGTTTATTCTTCTTCCTATTCCTGTTCTTATTCTCTTATGCTTCTGCTTTTAAATCTGTACCACCCGTACATGCTTAAGACAAGGACTGCCACCCACCCCAATTTGGATTTGACTCTGACACTGCACCTCTAGCACTGCAAGACTCTCTCTCCCCTTATGTTTCACAAGCTGCCTTTTTGACTGGGGAAGCTAAGCCAGCTTCTTTTAGTTTTGTGTGCCATCCAATCATACTGCACCCAAAACAATACCCTCAAATTCCAAGCACTCAAAACAATACCCTCAAATTCCAAGCACTTGTCCTACAGGAGGAAGCTGTCAAGCTGGATGCCCCACAGAAATAGGTAATCAAGGATG
This sequence comes from Corvus kubaryi, assembly GCF_017639235.1. Taxonomy (NCBI): domain Eukaryota; kingdom Metazoa; phylum Chordata; class Aves; order Passeriformes; family Corvidae; genus Corvus; species Corvus kubaryi. Next base: position 9,975,377 of record NW_024582061.1, on the reverse strand, counting down.
AATGCACTGCACTTGTTCTGAGGGGATTTATTACTTTAAAAGGAGAAAAAGTAGAATGAGTGCCTGTTTTGACAGCCATGTAAAACTTGCTTCACTTCACTCTGAACAGGCAGGGAATTTAAAAATAAGGGCTGCCCAGGTGAATCCAAATAATTAGGTCATCTCTTGGGATCCTGCTTTTTTGCATTGCCCAGTACTGGAGAGACAAAGATGCATTCTCAGGTATCAATCAAATCTCTGCTCTCCTCCTTACAAGAGAGGGTGACAAAGGGAATCTTTCTGGCATTTAAGAAGAGACAAAAATACATTTAAAATACACCGAGGAGCACAAAGTATTTAATCCCCCAATCTTCCATCTCCTCAGTCTGAAGAGAGCAGGCTGTTTGGATGCACACTTAATGAAGGCCAGAAAGAAGCATTAGGAGATAGAGGACTTGTCTGGGAGGGAAGATGAAAGAAACTGTACAGAGAGAAGCACTCTCTGCTGATTACCTTCCTTTGTGCAATGCTCTTATCCAGAGCACTCCCACACAACCTTGGCTCTCCAGCTGGTTTCCCAGAGCAAGACCCAGCACCCCTGAGCCTGCAGCAACAACCAAGGCTTCCAGATAAGGGCTCAGCTACTCAGGCACCAGCAACATCATCTCTTACAAATCATGACAGCAACTAATTTTTAATCAGAGGGAAAAAAATTGATTCTCCAACTCACTGATTGTAGTGAAGACGCTTGTGAAGCAGAAGTAATCCACAGCATTGAGTGAGAGCAGGTGATACAGAAACTGTTCCCGTTCTTCTTCACAGCGCAGGAAAGCGTAACGCTTGTAAAGTTTCCTGGGAGAAACAAGTAAATGGCATTTTTGTTGTTGCTGTTGAAAAAGCACCATGTATCTTTAAAAGGTGCTTGAATCTCAAAACACCAAATGAAGAGGGGCTCTTAATGGGAGGTATGATTCCCCAGTAACAGAAGCTGCTAGGAACCCACCGAGGGCATGTAAATGTGCTGCCCGTGTTTTACAGAGCACTCTTTGCTCCACGCTCCCACAGCAAGGCTACTGAGCTCATCTCAGTTTGGGGTTTGCTGCAAAGCACAGATAAAAAACTAACACTACTCACAGCAGCAGATCTGAACTAACATACAGCAACCTCCTTTCTTCCCCATAACCTCCCACTGTGGAATGGTCTCGTGTAATAATCTCATCTTAGTTCTGCTCCCTACTGTGACAGAGAAAACTCAGCAGAAGGCACCAAGCAGCAGTTGGAGTCCTCCCACCACTCTGTCACTTCAAGGATCATAGGGCTGCAGTGTGGCTTGGATCAGTGCAGGGATCTAACCAAGAACTGATGCCTCCTTCCTGAAATTTGTGATGCGTATTCCATGCAAATGAGTACAGTTTTGCCCTGCTGGGTGGGCACAATCAGCTCTCCCATTTACCTGCTGCCCTTCAATCCCTTCTAGCTGGAAACCATAGTACCCAAACGGGGTGCCTGGCTGCACCCCAAGTAGCAGCACCTTAAGACACCACTTCACAATGTGAAAGTGAAGATTTGAAGAAAAGAGCTGGCTCACTTTGCAAGTGCCTGGTTGGAAAGCAGCTGCTTCAGGTGCTGAGACAAAAGCTTCTTCTCCAGAGAAAGTCTTATCCAGGCACGGGCTCGCCCCACATCAGTCTTTATCTCACTCATGTTCTGAACATGCCTGAAATGTGTGGGGAAGAAAATAAATAGATGAATCATAAAAATTCTACACGCTTCAAATGGCAACATCCAGTGTGATGATGCAGCAGGTGAACTGGAAAATGTCTTCTGACATAATTTCTAGAGAGATCCCCAGCAGGGCCCTCCAGAACCCTGCACTGTGGAAATGAGATCCCTGGCAGCCCCAGGCTGGCATGAGGACATGTTGCAGCTTTTCCTGGGCATGGCAGGCCATAGGAGCTGCTCTGTGTTTGCCTGGCCAAGGTGAGGAGGGGTAAACCTGCTTACCCCTGCACTGTCAGGGGTAGATGTTCGCATGGACACTGCTAGTGCTTAAAGCAGCCACCTTGTGAGACCCAGTTACATCTCAGCTGCCACCTCAAGCTGCTGACTTGAGCGGGTGTGTCTGGGAGGGCAGAGAACAAACACATATCCTGAGAGTTTCTCCCAGTCACACTGGCTCTGAAGGCTCTAACAAACCCCTCACGGGCAGCAGCAATGGCACATCTGAGAAAAGGAAGACTGCTGAGGCAAAAACAGCAACAGGAAGCTGCAAGCAGAATCCCATTTTTAGGGATATAAGAGGCTTTCCTGTAAGTGGTAATTTGAACAGCCCTCCATATGTTTCATCTGCAGGAAAGCAGAACTGTTCCATAGGGGCTTTCTGCTACAGTTTTGCTTTTCCTTTTTAAACTTCCCACATTTCAGTTTGGAGAATGCCAGAAACTCTAGTTTTAGAGCACAGGGAGTTTTAGAAGAGGAGGAGAACTGCCATGGCAGGGTGAAGCTGCTTCCAAAAACTCCCCACTTCGTTAAATACACCAGAAAAATGAGTAACAGTTTCCAGTAAGGGAAAGAAAAGACTACAATTTCTTAATTTTCATGCACTCTGCATGTTAAATGCACAGGCAATTCAACCCTCCAAACCTCCATGGCAGGCTCGAAGTACCATCAGCAGAAGTCTGAACTAGTCCCAGCTGCGATTTACTGTCCGACTCCTGCAACTTCCTTGACAGCCCTCCACGCATTGCTGAGTGTTGGGGAATGTGGCAATATTTACTCCAAAGGAAGTGCTGTGACTGATGCTTTTTACATTGACTACTATAGTCTCACTGTCTTGTGCTTTCCCCCATCTGTTACACCCACGCGTGTGCTTTGTGTTATATTTAGTCCCTACATTATTTGAGAAAACTACCCTCTTGTTTACAGAGCCTCTAACGGAGCAGGTCCAGGACCTTTAGGTCAAATTTGCAAAGAACAACTTAGAGCTGTCCAGAAATATGAGTTTGCTCTGCACAAATGAGGAGCATACACAGCCCAGCAGCACTGCTCTGTGCCAGGCTGACCTGCAAGGCTGAAGCCTTGCTCCTGGCATGGGAAAGCCCTTCCTGGCTCAGAGCATGGCAGCCAGCACTAGACCTTCCAGCAGAGAGCTGGACACGTGACCCTGCAGTCCTTGAGAAACAGGATGCACGCTACACTCAACTACATCATGTTGAGACACTCTCCTCAGACATTTCAAGTCTTTTGAGATGGGAAGATCAAAGCACAGACTATCATCTCCCTCCCCTTCCCCCCCCCCCCCGCGCCCCGAGTGCTCAGCTTGAATTACATCTAGTATGAAACACTGAACAGAATATGTTATTTCACTGTGAGAAGATTCAAGTACAGATGGACTCAACCTCATTCCATGCATGCTCTGTGCCTCTTCATTACCTGTTTCTGGTTCAGACTAGATTAGCATTAATTGTGCATTTGGGAAAAATAAAGATCTGCAACCATGCAGCTTGCCAGAGATATTACAAAGATTCAGTAATCAGTCTTGGTGTCAGCAAAAGCAGAGTGTAACAGAATAGAGCATGCAGGAACCCAAATTTATTTCACTGTCAGTTGTGAGAGTCAGAACAGCTCTATTTTTATCAGTGACCTCAGTGTAAGCACCGTATGCTCACCACAGCACAGCAAATTCTTCTTGTCAGAGCACTGAACAGCCATTTCGATGCAACTCCCCTGGTTTGGACTTGCTTTTAATCCCATTAGTAATAAAGAAAAATCTATTTGCCCTGTCAAATGAAAGCCTGTGGGTAAGGCAAGACAAACCCTCTGCAAACAGCTGTGCTGACAGCAGAGGCTACAGCCACTCAGCATCGCCGTGCCCTGAGGATGCTGTGCACGCTCCCATCCCAGCACAGTCAGGGATGTGCCTATAGCTCATGCCAGGGAGGCAGCAGGTCTTTGCTCAGCCTTCTTTTTGAACACAGCAGGTTAAGCATCACTGCTGTGGGCCCAGTGCCCAGCTCACAGCCTCCACTGCAAGCTCCTGCAGGAGGGAGGCACAACATGGGCATGAGAGCAAGTGCTGATAGTAAGGAAGAGCTTGCCCAAAGGGTGAGGATCAGAAACTTGAATCCAGCTGGACCAAAGGTTTTGGGGAGGCCTTGATCTTGACTGGTTGGGTTGGATGCTCAGCAATGCCTGAAGGGTGAGGCCACGCTGGAAGCAGGCTGTAGCTGGAAGAGGGGTGGGAGAGATGATGCAGATCCTTGCCAGGGGACAGGCTGGAGGGCATACCCCCAGACTGGCTTGTGCCATTGAGATTCCATGCACAAAACCAAAATAAACACCCCGAGCATCTTCCTTACCACATCTGTGATGCCAGGCTTTTAGGGGGGCAGAGGACACACCACAGTACCTGTAGCACAGGCTCAGGGCACATTCAGAGCATGACTGTGACTCAGTCCTACTTTTAAGTTGTTTACATAACCTTGCATGAGCCATCAGAAACAAGCCCTGCTTAAGGCAATGCTTAATCCTCCAGCCATTAGTTCAGTCAGCACCACAAGCCCCACAATTTAACAATTACCCATCCTTCAACTTCAGCCCGGGTCTCTGTGTGCAAACAAATATTAGGCAGCATTCCTTCCAAGCAGGAGAAAGTGTGCCACGAGATTACAGATGACAGATTCAACTCACCATCTGCCCAGCATTTTCTATGACCAGACATGTTTGTGGACAATCATGAATACCCAAGATACTACAAAAGGTAATGTTCTGCTTCTGAACTTTTTCTCTGAAGAGTAGTAAGAAAGACTTTTGTGATCCAAACAAGAGACCTCAGATCCGTGCTGGGCTTTCATTACTCCAGTGGAAGGTCGTGGAAGACAGAACCCATGCACGCAGCAGTGAGCACACACAGCCTCCTCTGTCAGCACTCCCCTCCCAGCACTGGAGTTTCCGCTCCACATCCTCCTTCATCCTTCCCTCAGACTGACCCTCTGCATGCCTGTCAGTCTCCCAGGACTGAATTAAGGAGATAGCTGCCACATCCCATGAGAGGGATGCTAAAATGGCAGACACATGTTCAAAATGACCTCTTGGCACTGCACCCCTAATTACACTGTATGTATTCTCTCTCCCTCTGTTGCATGTTGTTTTAGCCTTACATGGCATGTCATGTTCTTTGAAATCAGAACAAAAGACTCAAACTACATAGCATCAAACTAAAAGGTTGCACACTGCAGGTGGGAAGTACAGTGATTTTTTTCCCCCCCGAAAAATCTGACTGATCTATCAACACAAATAGTAAAAACCACATCACTGTAATCAGGGTTTTGTGAACTAACGACAATTAATCTTATTTTTACCATAAGATTTTTTTTTTTGCCATATTTTTAGGTCTAAGAAGGATGTGGTATTACAAGAAACAGTACTCATGTTGTCTCACACATTAAATTGCCAGCAATTGCTCTCAGCCCTTTACAGATGAGCATTACTACATTACTCCTTCTCTCTTTGCATGGCATGTTTATCCCACTGCTATCCTTAGCCCTGGCAAGACAAGTGTCAAAACAGTGGCCTGACCTGGCAGTGGCTTGATCAAGGAGATGCCCTGAAGAACTTCCCCCTGCTGCTGCCACACCAACCTCCACCTCTTCTGACTCTCTAATCCTTCTGATTCCAAACAAACACTGCTTGAAAAGGTCTCCAGAGCCAGGCTGTGGTCTACTGCAGAGAACCTGCCCAACTTCACATCCCAACTTTAAACTTACCCGAATTCTAGGTCTGATTAAATTTCTGAACTTGTACATCTATTACTATCTGCCATGAAATGCTAGTTAAAAAGAAAGAATATTGCTCAAGCATTGCAAACAGGTTTTTATGTCCCTTTGCTCTGCCTATGAACTGTACTTGCTGGGTCAGTAATTAAAAAATGGATGAAAAGAAACAAACTGAAAATACCAAGGAATTTAACATATCTGCTGTTATTTGTAGAAGTTGGCTTTATTACTGGAAGAACACCCCTGGGAAAACAGAAGTCCCAGTAACATATGTGTGGTTTTCATTCTCTGTTAGCTAAAACAGATCAAGTGAACACACAAAAAAAGTTTTTCAAAACAGAAAGGCAACACGCTGTAGATTTAAATGTGGGCTGAAGAGAAGGTTGAATTCTCCTAAGCCTTTGCAGACCCACAGCCAGTGAGGACTTTACCTTATGCTACACAATTAAACCCACAATTAACGCTTTAGAGCCAAATTGCATACCTCATATCTTGTATCAGGGAAACTCTCAATGTAGGCAGAGTAATTCCTGTATCAGACTTTCGTCTTTCTGTTCCACCACCAACTACAGCGGAGAAAATACACAAAGTTAATACAACACTACAGTAACAGTCTGCAATGCATTTATTTTACATACAGCTGAAAACAATCTTAAGTGGCTGGTAACTGCACTGTTTCTGTGCACTGTCATTAACTCTATCCTGGAAACGGTGAAGTAGACAAAATGAAAATTCTGAACGTATCACCTATTCCTTCCTTAATCCAGCACGGAACTTGGAGATTTAGCTTCCTTTTTTGTATATGAAATACCTTAACTTAAATCTGTACAGCAATGAATTTTATTAGCAGAAGTTACTATGGAAAGCTCACAACTGAGAACAACTCAAATAAAATTAAGCTACAGTAACATATTCAATGCAAAGAATGCCATGCATTTCTGTGCTCTGTTCTGCACAAACCACTTTGTGGTGACACATTTTTCTCTCAGGAATTTGTGCCTGCCAGCCAGATTGTTTAGTGCATTACTCACTGAAGCTTATTAAAAAGTCCTTTCATGGGAGAGACTTGTTTGTCCATAAATGCCTCTTTGAGGACTGATCATACGAGTTCCCATCTGTAGGATCCAAACTGGAGAGTCCTTGAAATATGACCCACTGAAGTTCAGAGTTTTACTACAATACCCCTGCCACGGGGCAGGGAGATCTCAAGGTTATCAAAAAACCTCTCTTAAAACACTAAAGTCATTTAGTGACTGTAAGGGGCCAAGCCAAAGCACAAATTGAGTACCTAGACTGATGGACAGAGATTAATTACAGAATTTCTGAACTGTACCACCCACCAGTATAAAGATTTACTGAACATGGAGTTATTAATATTGGGATTTGAGAGACAGATTATGCTCACTGAAAGAAAAATGTCAGCTGTCTTCTTCCCAGCTCCACACTTCCAGCTTCTTCAGAAATCATCTCTTGTGGAGACAACTGCTTCTTATACCTCACTCAGTGCTCATTAAAAGGGAATGAAGGTAGTGAACATACATCAAGCGATTTTCCAGACAAGGAGGGAAACTATGTGCCTTCGCCTCCAGTGATTTCAATCTACTTTGTCCAGACATCAAGACATCCCCACAATGATTATGAAAAGTCTCAGAACGTAAATGTGGTATTAGCAAGGAAATACACTGAAAATCCTGCACGGGTTTCATGTGGTTGCACTGTTCCTCCCATGGCTGAGTTCATTTGCTGTGATGGACTCTTCACGGAGTTACCTGCCAAGTACTCACCTGGGGATTCTGCACTGTGCTCTTGCTTCTCTTCTCTCTCCTGGTACTGAAGCAAATGGGACCACAAAGCAGATTTCCCCTGAAAATGGAATATGTAGTACATATCTTTAAATAAACCAGGCAAAAAAATAACCAATAATGGCCAGTAAACATGGCAGAATAATGGTATGGCATTTGAATGGGTAAAATGTTCAGTAGTGAAAACCAATCCTTCTCTCTTGGGCCATGAAACCTCAGGAAGAGAGAGGACCATCCCACTGACCTAGCAGTCACACTGCCCACCTTTTTTCTTTGTCCTCCTTTCTCCTCTGGGTTTCCCTTGTGAAGGTTGAAAGGGAATAAACCAAATACGTACTTGACAACAGCACTGCAATTTCCAGAGGGGAAAAGCTCCAAACAATCTCCCCCAATAAAACCCCAAACACCCGAAACTCCTCAAACCTTCACAAAATATGACACAGGGACACTGATCCCAAAGACACCTCCTGCTTTATCTTGGAGTTACACCATTGAGTAGCAGCTTAAAAAGCAGAGATGGCATTCAGTATTTGCTAGAGTACTGCACACACAGAGTCCCAAGTTTCAAGCTACCAACCTGCTTGACCTGCAGACCATGGCTCCAGATTCTTTCTAGAAGATCACAGAGACTGGCAATCAGTGTATTTTCCTCCAGACCCGTTATATTGGCTTCTCCATGTCCCAGCTCAACTGCTTCATGGCCCATTTTCTCTACCAACATGCGTTTAGTCTATTAAAAAAAAATCCCAACAGCTTCTAAGAATGTTATCCAACAAGGGACAGAATTTACAGCTGAGTTTACTTACACATACTTAACCTAGAGACCATTGCTAATAGAGAGAAACTTCAAATCTATTTGCAGAGATTGTAAATTAACAAATATAATTATATTAAAAATGTTTGCTTGATTACTTTGAATCATAGAATACCCAGAGCTGGAAAGGACCCACAAAGACCAAGTCCAGCTCCTGTGCCTGCACAGGACAGCCCCAAGAGTCACACCGTGTGTCTGAGAGCATTGTCCAAACGCTTCTTGAACTCTGGCAGACTTGGTGCTGTGACCACTTCCCTGGGGAGCATGTGCCACCTGTCCTATTTCTATACCCTTTTTCTATTGTCCTATTTCTACGCTGTTGATTTACTACCAAGCAGAGTACAGAATACATCTCCAGTCTTCCTCAGCTTCTGTTTTAATTCTTGTTACAACCATTAAACACTCAGGTAAAGCAGTATACCACCAACTGCAACAGACACAAAGAAGCTGCACGTCCATGGCTATAAAAGCTTCTTTAATATTAGGAATTGTTATACTTCATTTGCTCTGCATAAACAACATGCACAAGCCACATGTGCTGAATTCTTCCCTTTTGACCAAGGATCTCCAGGCCATTCTGTTTAGGCTATGTGTAAATATGAACAATTAAAGGAAATCCTCCAGAAGATGTCTGATCATGCTGGTTCTCCTTCCTGTCCTTTCTACTCCTTCCATCAACTTCAACTGTGTAAACAGAAGAGCGACAACACGTTCCCTTCTCTTCTAGCTGTTGAAAAACACTACAGGGATATCCACCCTGCAATACCCAGGTATTCCAACAGAACAGTGCCATTCCAGCTGTGAACCAGGAGAACATCTGCAGGTGCTATTTAAGCTCACTGCAATCAAGGGGACAGCACACAGGGGATGACCTACCTTCATGCGACATTCCTTCAGCAACCCTTCCACAAATTTCCAGTTGGTCTGTGCAATCACAGCTGGAGAGAGGTCTGACAGTTTGGGCTGCCTTAAATTTTTTCCTAAACTCCTTGCCTCCTGCATGTATTTCTGAAAAATAAAGAGAATAATTTTAGATAGTACAGGTCAGAGTGACTCGCCTCATTCTACTCCTAGGCAAGCAAGGTGGTGAAAACAAATGAGCTAGTGTTAATCTAGAAACAAAATCTTTATTTGTCTGATGTTTAGGTGTCAGGCTGGAGAAATGGATTGATCCCTTTTGACAACAGAAAAAGCAAGGTATTTTCCTGAGTGGTAAAGAATCAGTCAATATTAGCCAGTAAACTGTGCTGTTAGTCACTAGCATGAAGTTAGGCACAAGTGCATAAAGTGTAATACCTTCATTCAGCAATAAAGTCAAAACACCAAGAAAAGTTCTTTCCACTGTTATTTGATTCTCACTTAAAAAAAAATAAATTAAAAGAATTGTCTAATTTGTGACCAGACTATACACGAATAGAAAAAAAAATCCTTTGAAAATAAATTACAAGAAGCAGAAATAGACACAGTGAAGGAGAAAGATTTCTTCCATTACTTTACATCCACATAGTTTATGTGGGAAAAATGAGACTTGATCTTATTCTCAATTAACTTCTTGATTACAACTGAACCTCATTTTAAACAGAGATGACACGTGGGCTCATTCATGTTTTTACTATGGTGTATGGACAAAAATCAACATACTTTTTAAAAAAACCCCAAGCTATAATAGAAGACTTTTGAAGACTTTTAAACATTCCTATTCCACTTCCTTGTCTTCAGAGGTAGGGTATTTTTTGCTTTGATTTGATTTTTGGGGACTTGTTTTTTCTTTTTGGTTTTTTTTTTTTTTTTTTTTGTTAAGGCAAAACCCACAAACCAATCAGCAAGTGACCTCTGACACCAACATCAGTGAGAGAGCTACATGCTGAGCAAGGCCAAAAAGTTGGCTGGGACTATCAAAATGTTGTTCAAGCATTATTTGTAACTGCTTCTTAAAAAGAGCAAGGTAATAGAATGGCGCCAAATGAAAGCCTTGAAACGCAGCGCTCATAGCCTGGTGTGGGAATGCTCTCTTTCCACAGTGGGCTTTTGTGTGGCTAATGATGCCTCTCTGGGGGATGATATGTGACAATGACCGCTCTTTCCTGGAAGGAGCAGATCACATCCCTCCAGGGAATTCTTGCTGCTGCTGGCTGGGTTTTCTGGGGAACTGAGAGGTCACTATGGCTGCTGCATCCTCAGAGCTTTCTGTCTGGGCAAAAAATTTATTCCATAGAATCATAGAATGGTTTGGGTTGGAATGGACCTTAAAGATCACGTAGTTCCAACCTTTCTGCCATGGGCATGGACACCTTCCAGTAGATCGGGAAAAGCAAAACCAAAATCTAAGCATACTGAAGTTAATTGCAATGCCTCGTACAGCTTTTCTGACACAACTGGATTTTCTCAACACAGAAATTTGGACAAGAATCACTTAGCATCACTCCAACAGGTCAGATAAGAATGTAAGGTTCTGCCATGAAAAGCTGTGTTCCACTGAAGTTTTCAGTTAGGTAACTACAGTTTCACCAATACTGTGAGGATTTTAGAACAGTTCAAAAACTACAGGTGGGAATAAAAGAAAAAAGTTACAGACGACAAAAGTGTGTTGTTCAGCAAGCAACCTCACAAGTGACTTCCATCTGAGTGCAAAAATTAACAGCAAAACCAGTGATAAAGTAATACAGGGAATATAAAACTAGAAAAACTAATCTTTCTTTTTAAATGTGAAGGGATAAAAAGTGTGGTTATAGTCTGAAGAGTATAAAACATAGATAACCTTGCTTTATTCATTGTATATCTTCTTATTATATTAAAATTTAAAAAAAATATTAACTCTAAGGTTCCAGAGAAGAATAAGGGTGGGCTGAGAGAATCAGTTGATTGCCCTCTGCCTGTTCATCAGCATCCACGCACTACAACCCTCTTGCACACTGGGATGCAATGATCCAACAGTCAGAAAGCAATGCTTTTGGGATTTGACACCCTAAACTGAATTGCCAGGTGGGAAACATGGAAAAAAAACCAATCCAAAGCAAAACAAAATTGTTGTCTTTTAGCCTTGGAGCCATTGTGCTTTCCAGGGAGCTGGTGTGGAAGCTCCTTTCCAGCTACTTTTCCGATTATAACCACACTTCCAAGCGCTATAGGGACGTGCTCATACTCTACAAGAACGGGGGAGGTTTGAGGCACAGCGAGGACAGAGGTTCCTCATGCTAACAACATCTCAAAAGCAGCTTTCAACAAGAAAAACTAAAACATACCAGGCAGCATTCAGAGAAGGATTTTTTAGGAGGCCGTGCAGGAGGGGGTGGTCCCTGATCCCACTCCCAGAAGGCCATTGAGTTCTGACGAAGCAAAAGCTCCTCCGATGGCTAAGAGGAGGCAGATGCCCCAATGGCAGAACAGCCAGAAAGAAAGAGGAGACAAAGCAAAAGAAGCATGCATATGATCCACAGCCAAAAAAAGAAGAAAGTAAATACATGACAAAGTACTGAAAGGGCTCTGCTGAGATATACACGCACAAGGCACTGTTTAAAATATACTTGCAAAGCCATGTTAGCAAAAATAGCAACAAACATGTACAAGTGCTGTTTTGCTGTGTTTTCATGAAACATCATTCAAAGTTATGGTTGAAGAGTCCTCCCATCCACTCAGGTTCTTTTGGAGGGCAAACTGCAACACTGACCAACCTTATTCAGTGAGTTTTACCACAAAACAGCAGGAGTGTTATATTTTGGCTAGTGACATACAAAAGAAGCATATGGACATCAATGGAAAAACGTGGCAGAAAATATTTAATGAAGGATGAGGAACTGAAAAGATGGGAAAGAAACGGACGTATGTGACTGACATTTACAAGATGCATGGGAGTTTCCAAGCTCTAGGCATAAAAAAGCCCCAAAGTCTTAACCTTTCTAACAGGCATACTCATGTCAGAAATCAACATAAGAGAAAGGAAAAAAGTTCCTTTAAAAAAAAAAAAGGAAGAATCCTGCCTCATTTGCTTCTACAGGGCTGACATTTACTCAAGGACTTGACTTTTCCAGAGACTTCCACCCTGGCCAGAGTTTGGCAGCTGCACTGCCAGGGCTCTGCTGTCTGCATGCAGTAACACGGCCAGGGTCTAAATCAGCAAGTAAGTCATTTTCCTGATGACAATGGGGCTGTCTTGTTCCCATATAATAAAAGCACTTTATTTATGTTGTGTGCTTTGAAGCTGTAGAACATCTGTGACAAGCAGAGCAGCATCTAAATGGCCACAGAGACCCAACCAAACCTTACAGTAGCCACAAAACTGCCCCAAGCAATAAGCACATTGTTGTCCAAACCTCCACCTCCTGGATCACAGCCTGTGCTGCCCTCAGATGAGGCCACCCACCTCCCTCATGTCGTTGTCCAGCCCGATGTGCTCCGAGTGCTGCCGCAGGCGGTCCTTCCTGCGCTGCGTGGTGGTGCTGCGGCTGGCCCAGCGGCTGGGAAATCAGAGAGAGAAGACATGTGTGAGCAGAAGAGAATCAGGAGGGAAAGCCTGGGTCAGGAGCTGAAGGACATCCAATGGGTCTGCAGCAAAAGAAGGGAAAGCCCAAGCTTGGACCTTGCAGTAAACATGGGTGCGAGCTGGCGCTTGGCCTCCTCGTGGGGAACCACCTGGGAGGTGACAGGCCAGCACTCACCCAAGGGACAAAAATCCTGATAGAAACGTGCCCAGCTGCCTGCCAGGGTCTCCAGTGAGAGCTCCTGCTACCCGAAATGCAGGTCATGCCACAGCATTGATGCCATCACTAGGTAAGTCACTGTTCTTAGTTACACAACACCACTGCTGCATTTGATGAGGTTTGGTAAGAACAGTGTCTTTAGCAAAAACCAAAATACAACGATTTCTTTTGAGCAGCAACTTCTACGATTTTGCTCTTTTGTGAGAAGTGCTACTTCTCCTTTCTCCACTTTCTGTGGTACTTCCAGGAATTATTTGAGACAAACTTCTCATTGCAATGTTAACTTATGCACCTATGTCTAAAGGTTATAAACAATACTGGTGTTCCTGGGACTAGTCATGTTGCTATTTTCACTTTAACTTTTGTTTTAATTTGGTTTCTAAGTACCACACAAAGCCTGGGTTTTTTTCCACCTGTTCATGTATGTCCAGTTGAATTCTTCCTCTCTCCACACAGGTGGTATTGGTGAGGACAGCAGTCTCCAGATCCCAAACCCATGTATTTCTGTGTCCACCCCGAACAGAAGCATATACAAAGAAAATCTGGGATCTAATTGTTTGGGCAAGGAGTTTCAGCTGGCGACACAAGCAGATGAATGCCTGGGGAGGAAACTCTTGCACAGACCTGGACTTGGTTTCTGACCTGTCTGGCAAAACACTGGGGATGTGTAGGGAGTGGAATCTGACCCAAGAGAAGTGCAGGGATGTGGCCCCCGGTGACCAAAAAACCACCTCTGTTTCCAGAGAGGACTTTGCAAACATGTATGTAACTATCTTCACCAGTTCCTCCAGCAAGTCAACCAAAGACTGAATTTTGGCTCACCACACAGATACAAAGGGAAAAAAAGCCACAGGAACTGTTGTTTTAGAAGTCAAACTGAAGTCCCATGTTACCTCACAAATAACGTCAAGAAAACAAATACAAAGGAAGAAATCTGCGTCTGCATGTAATTATGGTTCATCACCTCAGGATCCCATATGACAACACATTTATTTTTAAAGCAATTTTATTTTTTTGTGGCCTCAAGTCTCTGCTAACAAAACAAAACAGCCCAATAGGTGTCTGCACAGCAAATGCTGATACCTTCGCAGAGGAACACATCACTGACATAAGTGTCTTTGCACCTCCACAGAAGTCTTAAAAATATACAGCCCCTGAGTTTAGTAAGTCACCATTATAAAGTTTGTTTTTTTTTCAGAAGCAACAGCCAAAGCCTTGTTAGATGACTAAGAGGGGGAAAAGAAACCCCTACATTTTAATAATCTCAACAAGCAGAGATGTCACAGAAAAACACTCAAACAGAGGATAGCAGATATTAATGTGACTTTAGCCACTGGGCTCTGGAGACCTTCCATCTATTGCAAGTCAGGACCACGTTTATGTTTCACACAACAGAATGCCAGTAACACATTGGAAATTTAAGTTATAGATCAAATACTACCCTGTATCACAGTTTTTCTGCTCCAATTTATATGGTTATTTTCTGATTTTAGACAGAGCTTGGATCCCTCTCCACCTGCATTTCTGCAGTTACTGCAGATGAAAGAATTGCTAAAAGTGTCCTTTGAGGGAGCACATCTCACAAAAGGCGAAAGCAGAACGAAAGCCACAGAATAATTACAAAATAATACACCACCATTAAAGCATTTTCAGTTCATTCTACAGCTGTACTTCACCTGGGAGAAGGCACAGCCCATTCTCCAGATTATTAATCAGAACTATTTGAAAGTTTTAAGCATTAAAAAAGTGAAGATCGTTGGGTGTTTATGAAAAAATAGACTGCTGCTTGTTAGCTGGAGCAATTACACACACTGAGCTGCATGTTCCCTCTTTTCCAAACTCTAAGTTGAAGAAGAGGAGCTGTTGAGTCGATGGGTGAGGTCTGTGCATTTGGATGCTGCTCTGAATCTGTCTGGGAGGTTTTGTGAAGATCTAACAGCAGATAAGCAGGATTAAGCAGCTAAATCTTTTAAAGCCTTTTCTTTACTGGGCCACATAGAATTTTCCCAAAACAACGCTTCAGTATTACAATAACCATTCCCTCTCCTCAGCAGTGTGTTTTAAATTGCTCTGCCTCTCCCTGTGATCACTTGAAGTGATTTTAAGGGGGATAAAAGCCCCAGTGGCCACACCACCTCCCTCGGGCTGCCGAAATCCATGCGGGTACCTCTCCTGGCCCTGTCATCAGCTGCTGCTCTATTCACACCTCAGCCCAGGTGCTGCCAAAGCAGCACGGAAAGCTGATCCCCCACCAGCAACCCTTTGCTTCTTGTTAGCCCTCAGACTTGGGCTTTTAAAATAACCACTACTGCTGGTGTCCCTCCTCTCCTTGTTCTGAGGAGATGAAGCCCTCCTGGCTGGTCTGCCTGGCACCTGAGAGCACGCACAGCACTGCTGCTCAGCCTGGATGCTGCCCAAGTACTCCCTGACCCCCAAAATGTCCTCTCCCCTTTATTTTTTGCTGGTAGAGGCATGAGCATGGACTACTGGCATGTTTCATTTATTCCTCACAACGGAGACATTGCTACAAGCACCAGGTCTCTGGGGATGGAGAGGATGCGGCTTGGGTGCAGTGTTGCAGGGAGCCCAGGGACCAGCTGCCTCCATGGAGAAGTGAGGAAAGGCTCATTTCAGTGTGTCTGCCTGTGTCTAACTCCCATGTCCATAGATGAATGCTCCTCACCTCCAGGGACTGTGGAAAAGCAGTGATATTTCAGAGGAGGGACCAGGAAAGAAGTTCAATACATGGAAATGAAATAAGGCACCTCCAATTACGACCTTTGTAACATGAAGGCAGTCAAGTCAGTATAGTTTAGTATCAAATTAGACCCAACAAGCACAGGAATAGGTTTGCAGAGGTTGAAGGAAATGTAATGGTGCCATTTGGAACACCCCACGTTAAGTATCATCTTTTACATTTCTGTAATTAAGAGGTAAGGTAGTCAGCAGCAAAGCTGCACTGTCAGAAACAATCTAGCAAACCAGCACCTCACACCAGGGACTGGCCACACTGTACTGAGACCATGTGTACACACCTCTTTCTTCCCCTACCTTTTCCTGGCCTCCCTTTTTAAAGCTCCCTGGAGAAATGAAGAAATTATGTCTTCCCAAATCAGATATGGGTGTAGCAGGCAAGATTTATACTGCAAAACATGAACATGCTGCTAGAGAACTTCTTTCTCAAATGGATTTAATCAACATTGCTGTCACCATGAAAACCACTACTGTAATTTAGAATCCATTTACATGTGATAAAGGAGAGAAGGAAGGAGACAAATGCACTTGTCTATAGGACAGAACCTAAATCTCCTCATATACACCATCTCGTGAGCCAGGCTGCTATTCCTGTCTGCAAATCATGACAGTACCCATTCTACCTATATATGTCCATCAAAGGAGTTACCTGAGTTTCTGCATTCACAAATTAGCACAGAGCTGTACTACACCCACCACCAAACCCCCCCAAAGCATGCACACATTAAACACACACAGACTGCACATGCAAACTCCTTGAGCTCAGATGGAGTTTCTGTGGGACCACACAGAGATTCCAAGTCAAATACATGTCAGACCAAACAAGAAAAGGAATGTTGAACCTGAGCTCCACCTGATCATGCATGGGCTGACAGGGGAGGGGACCCACAGTGTGAATCTGCTCCACAAACACTGCTCCATGGTAAGGAGAATGAAGACTTAGATGGAGATCTCTGCTGCAGGGTGGAATAGGAAAGCTTTGAAACTGCTCATTGGGTGGACAAAAATTAGTAAAATGCCTTAAAGAGAGTGGCCTTGAACTGACAGGCTCTTTTACACGTTTATATGAAAAGAAGTGATTTTAAAGGGTGGCACACACAACTGTCATCCTTTGCAAGGAACAGCTGTAGTGAATGACCAGCACCACCTCTTAAGCCCTGAGGAACCACTGTCTTATGAGGTATTTAATTTTCAAGTCCCTTGAGATAGAGGTCCTGTTCAGGGCAGAGCAAATGGAATAGCGGATGCAAGGATACAATGCACATTTTCCCCTGTCAGCTTCAATTCTGCACACCTATGTTAAAATGATATATTAACTCAGGGAAGTTAATTGCACTTTTCCTGCCTTGCACCAGCTGAGCAGAGGATCAGTAGCTCAGGAGACTTGCCCATCAGGTTCCAAGTCACCATAGCACACATTTCCTACCTCAGAAACCATATTTAAGTACAGATTTTCCATCACAATTCTTGAAAATGAATATATTCGAATAAAGTGGTTCATATTTCATTGCACCCATCAGTGGTTTGCTACATTAGGTTACCTAAATACTGTAACTGCTTGTTTCAGATCTTCTTATGTAATAGGTGAACTTTTACTACTCACAAAATTTAAATAAGCTCAGTGCTGCGTATGGATGGCTCATTGCTGACTCATTTCATGCTCATCCAGATGCACTGCAGAGATGCTCTATATAACTTGCAATTGTTTGACTTGATCAGAAAAGAAGATATCTTTACTTAACATAGCCTTAAAACAGTACCCAACAGATAGGGAGGTAGTAAAAGGCCATATAGTATGAAGCACTCATTAAAAGAGAAAGGCCATTTCCCATACAAAAAGTAATTTAGTTAAAACCAGAATAAATTCTGCCATCATACAGAGAGCTACATCAAGCCCTTTGCATTATATTTGCATAATATTTCCTTTAAAATCATTACCCGCTGTTAAATGCTAGCAACAAGCAAACAAGAGTCCTGTTTAAAAATGAGGAGAACCATAGCCCCAGGCAGATAAACCCTGGGCAATTCCCAGCTTGAAGGGAGGGCTGAGGATGAAGGCCACAGGACAGTGCCCATACAAGTCATGTCATAAAATGGAGCACAAAAATGAATCAATTTCATACACTCCTAGCGCAAGGGTTTTGTAAATAAATACTGACACAGTGGTCAGATCAGCAAAACACAGCTCAGGAACAAATGCCTGGAGAAAGCAAACAACTTCTGAAATCTGCTTCATGGGTAAGAGCAACACATCACTCAGCAAAAGCCTGAGGTGAGAGGCCAAGTACAGTGGGATCTATGCTTGAAGACTTGGACTGTGCCCTCCTTTGGGGATTGCTGCACGTCAGGTAGGACAGACAAAAGCACAAGGCTCACAGAGAGCTGGGATGCGAGTGAGAGGGCTCAGGTGAGAGAAGTGGCCAGGGCAGGAAAGAGGAAACAGGCTGGTCAGGGAAGGAAGCAAGGAGGAAAGCAGGGCTCCAATAAAGAAGTGGGGGGAAAGCAGGTCTAAACAGAGAGGAAGGCAAAGAAAGCGTCATTAAAGCCATTTTGTAAATGTGTAACAAAGCAAGCCCTTCATTTGAAAACCAAAACAAACAAGAAAAAAATCAGTTCAGATGTTCTTTGAGGGCATTCAATACAAATCACCAGAATGCAAATATATTCCCATGCTTGGGAATCACTGTTTTCCTCTGCAATATTTAATCTCATTTATCAAGCTTCTTAGTACAAATTAAGTTACAAGGTAATCAATTAGATTGAAAACACAGCTTGTTTCATTGTTTTAATTTTGCACTGTAAGCATATTCCCCCTAATTTAACAATTAGCTAATCAAAAACCATGAAGTGTTTATGTAGCTTGGCTTTTTGTCATTCAAATTCCACTCCTGGATCATTGCAAATGCATCAGCCAGTGGAGTCCCAGCTACAATTTTAAAGCCTGGCAGAAAATGCACACAAGGAAGAAGGGAACACATAGAAACCACAGCGTGGGCTGGGGTTTGAGAAAGGAAATGAGGGCTCTGGAAACCACAGCTCTTTTCCAGAATAATAGACAAACTGCCCAGGGACTGCAGCCTGTTTTCTCCTGGGATGCTTTCTAGGAGGACTTCTGCAGAAGCCACTGCTTTACACAGTTAGAGCAGCATGTAGGGGATGCTTTCGTACCCAGAGGAAGCTGCAGCTACTCTCTGCAGATTCAGAAGGTTTTCCCATGATGTGGGGGATGTATCAGAGGCAATGAGCACGGAGGGAGTCCCTCAAGTGGGACACTGCTGCCTGGTGGGAAGGAGGACAGAACTGGATGGGGTGTTCT
The DNA here is from genome assembly GCF_017639235.1 of Corvus kubaryi. Taxonomy (NCBI): domain Eukaryota; kingdom Metazoa; phylum Chordata; class Aves; order Passeriformes; family Corvidae; genus Corvus; species Corvus kubaryi. The sequence goes on along the minus strand of NW_024582061.1, from coordinate 9,956,241 downwards.
GGGTTTAGTTTAAACTGTTTAAATCACATATAGGATCTAGAACTGAAGCTAGAAGTGTTTGTTGTCTGCATTACATTTGTGATTTAGATAAAACATACCACAGATATAACAGCCCAGTAAATGACAGAGGTATCTTTAGTGCTCCTCCTGCTTACAGGAAGGGAACAGCCAGATAACATTATGAGCTCTGGTTATATATTTGTTAGTTTATCAGTCCAGAAAGGGAAGCAATAAATCCCTGACTGCTGGTCACTGAGGACATGTTTCCATTAAAACACCTTTGAATTGGTCTATTTGCTACTGTCCAGCAACAATCGACTGCAACATGGGAATTATTCCCACCTTCCCACAAACGCATGTCCTTACAAAATTCAGGACAAAATTTGTTATGTAAAACTGAAGCCTGCAAAAACAATTGTCATCTACACAGCAATATCCTTTGCATTCGTTTTATAATATAAATATACAATATCTACATCTAAAGTGTCTGGAAATGTAGCTGGAATGTTCTCTTACCCCATACCCAATATGCAAAGGCCCAGTCCTATAAGCAAAATGTATCTCCAAGAACACTGGGAAATTGAAACTAATGGAAGGCTCTACTTAAATTGATTTTGTGGTCAGAAGAGTCATGCTGTATTTGCAGAAAGCATGGAAAAGCTGTTCAATACGTGGGTGTAAAATCAGCAGAATTACATGTCTTAAATGGGAAAGAAAGAGTCTTCTCAGCTGCTCACATGAAAACCAGGAAGAAAAAAGATATTAAACAGATGGTCTTGAGATTTTTCCAACTACAAACCTTTTTGGCAACATATAACTGGAGGAATTCCAAACATTTGTCACTTTGACATCGCTTTGCGGTAAGTAATGGGATTTTGGTACTTACAAATTCTGAAACATGTTGCAATCTAAATCAAAATTATCACTCAAGGAGTTAAAGTCACATTTTAGAACAGGTACCAACCTAACAGAAGCAAATCTCAAAGGGCATAAGGAAAACTATTTTAAAGTGATGCTTATTCATAAATTCACATAGATTTTGCAATAGAGACAGAAGATTTAAGCACCTTCAAGCAGACTGGGCACACTCACGCTGTTGCTGACACTGTAAAACTGAAACCCACCCATAAGGATAAGAGGCAGACTGCTAAATACAGCACCTCACAAGATGAAGAAATCCTCCATTCCTCAAAGGACCATTACCCATAAAATTCTGTCTCTGTTTGCAGGAAGACTGAAAGCAAAGGAACTTTGAAATATGCGTTCCTCCTTTTTGGTTAGTCCTGGGGTTTTTAAAATTTCTGTTAAAGAATTGCATTTCTTCAAACATTCAGTGCTTAAGGATATCTCATTTTATCATTTGCAATTCTTATTTCTAGCAGGTTATTAAAAAGGGCTTAGCTAGCATGGGTATGCACAAAAGGTGTATAAATAGAACTTAGTGGGCACCTCATGCAGAAGCTCAGAGCAGCGTGTGTGCATGTACACAACTAAAACAAGAGGTAGCTTTAACATTTGGACAGCTGCAGCCTTTGAAGCTCTTGGATTTACCTGTGCTCCCACATTTTGTCTTCCAGACTGGAATTGAGAGCTTCAACTGGTAATTTAATGAATTTGTAATCAAAGATGCACAAATACTTCACATTTGAAGAGGGAGAAACCCCTCCTCATTCAGGGGTTTTAAAGGAAGAAAGATTAAAAATAAAGGAACTCACAGCACTTACTTTGTATTATAACTGTACAGGTGTAAAGTGTATCAGTGCTCCAGGTTCCCATTTCACATTAAGTAAATGAACCATGTAATGGCATGCTAAATTCCACAGCTATAGGTACCCCTATAATCTTATCAAAGTGCACCAAAGAACCTTATCAGACTCAAAAAAGAAACCCGGGTACAGAAGCACATACTTTCCACCCTCACCAAGTTATTCATCCAGGGTATTCTAATGTGGAAACTGAAGGAGAGCTGTAGAAATCTCTGGGTCAAGTAATAACAGCTAAAGAGAGGAACAGAGTGGGCATTATTTCATTCTGCAGGATGGTATAGAGGTTTCAATACCAAAATTTCTTCCAGAATCTGAATTTTGGCTTGAGTTCCCAAATTACTGTATTCAGTGCAAAACAGCCAAACAATTCATTTGAAACTCTTAAGAACATTGCAAACAAAAATTTTTTATGAGAAGACAGAGTACTTACCACTCAACAGAAAACAGTAGTGAGGAATCTTCCCCAAAACAGAGCTAACGCTTCCTGACATAACCCAAACAATGGTTATATCTTCAGAAGTGGCAGCCCATACAAACCAGAAATGGGAACAGCTGTTGGGTTCATTAGACTGGTTATATGCCATCCAAAATTAGGACTTCTGTCCAGTGATGTGAAGCATTTGTATGAGAAACCTGCTTTTAAATACAGAAATAAAACCTGACTTACTTGTTATTGGTGGGTCCCGTTGCCAAGACATCAGACTGCAGCTTTGGGAAAAATCCTTGTTCATATTTCCCTTGGCCAATCTTCATATCGAGCAGGTGAGGGTGGATGGCTGTGTGGTCAATCTTCATCAGCCGCTGCTCGATGGACTGGGCTGCAGGTGACAGTCACAGGTGAGCAGCTGTGTCACCAACACCCCAGGGCACGCGCTGTCACTACAGCAGTGCTCATGCTCAGACCCCTGAAAACCCACTAGAATGTTAAACAGTGACCTCAGACACAGAAATCTGCCACTCACAGAGGTGAGGAGACACTTGTGCTGTTTTTTTTAAGTTTTGCTTTTAGTTTCTTTACCCAACACAACGAGCACTGGTGCAAACGTGTTAGCTGTTAAGCAAGCAGGTATTACAGGAGCCTACGAGATGCAATAGGAACTGGCAAGAGCAGTGCCATCTTCCACCAAAATCCCTTGTTTGGTTTTAAGGCTTCTTCAGCAGAACAGAGACCTCCAAGGCCAGCTGCAACCCCCGGGGGACTGGGCACCTTGCTTAGCCCCACGTTCCCTGGGCAGATGCATGGCTGGGGGACACCCGAGTTCTGCAAACATCTGGGACTATAATGATCCTCCTCCTGAAACTGGGTATGCCTTTACTGGATGACAGGCCTTCAAAAAGCACAGCTAACTGTAGCAAGACCTGAGCAGCATGAAGAAGATGAACAGATTCTTGGAAACAGGGAAGCCTGTGGTAAGATGGGAGAGGGCTCCCCAGGAATCTCAGCTCCACTGAGACTAAAGCGGTTCAATCCTTTGCTTGAAGGACTTGTGGGTTTCAATCTCAAACCTTGAGCAGGATGAAAATAAAACCTTGTCACCCCCCCTTAACTTGTGAAGAACTGGGGAAAGGAGGTGTATGGGGGAATTCAGAATTTAATTAGCAACCTTAATATTCAACTCTTTCTAGCCCATCTATTAACAGGCAGGCCTGTTCTTTCAGCGTATCACATCTAGTGAATACATATGCAAAATGTGGAAGCTAAATCTCTTTTTCATTTGTCAAGAACAACACAGAACTCATTTCCTCATTTTATAAAACTGTGATGGGAAAGAAACTGTCACAAGATTTACATACATTATCATTAGAAACTCAGCAAGTATTTTTTTCCCCTCTAAAACAACATAAAAATCACTTTGTATGGTTCCATTTTGGAGAAAAGGAGTGGGTAGTGTGGGGTCAGAGGGTTTGAAGGGTTCCAAAAACAGTTAAACAAACAGATGCTGGATCAGTGCTGGGGTCACATATACTGTGAATGGTAAATATGAAGGAAAATTGGTATTACTATCAGTTTGCTGCTTTTCACAAGACAGAAAATGAGGTTCTGGTGCCACAATATCTGCCAAAACTAGACGCTGAATAGACAGTTGACCTGCAAATTAGAATTGGGTTTAGACAGAAAAAGTTAAGCAGACACAGATTTCTATTTCTGACATGTTGATAACAAGTAAAACACTGAAGGAGTTAAACAGAAAAAAACCCCATGAGAAATGTGTTTGCCCTAGCTTACTAATATGTGTCCCAACAAATTTAAGAGTATAATTTCCCTGTATTACTTAGAAATTAAATAAATACTTACACAAGTATTAAGTAAGAAACTCAAGTATAATTTGAAAATGCATCCTGTGGCTGTAATGGAAAAAAAAATCCAAGCCTTCAGTAGAGCGTATTGTTCATTAACACTGAACATCTACTGCTGGAGGTACTAAATATGCCACACAGGATTACGTCCCCGTCATCCCCTGCTGCTTTAACCAAATGGTGTAAGGCAAAACAATGTCTTTTTATGGGAAGGGGGAGACAAGGCCAGTGGAGCAGACACCGGGGCTCGACTCCTCAGAGTGGCTGGCACTGGTCCAATCACCAGGCTGAAGGAAAGCTCTCCTGGCAATGGAACAGGAGCTGCCTGAAATGAGAAATTGTGAGCCAGTTCCGTTTGGGTTTGGGTTGAGTTCATTAAAGGCACCAGCCTAGGAGAGCTCAAAGGGAAAGGAAAGCTCCTGCCATTTCTGGTGTTTAATAGCATGCTAAAGTTTTTGCTTAGATGAGATAAGGACATAGCTGAGTCCTCCTAAGGTAGCTCTAGGACTTCCTCATCAACTGCAACACTCAGATGACTGAGGACCTATATTTCTTGGTGGCTGACACTGTACTTTTGAATATTTTACCAGCCCGTCTGAACGTACCTGCTTCTTTTAAAGTGCTGCATTTCTGGTAGTTGGATGTCCGCAGTGCAGGGGCCCTGACATTATATAGCCTTATTTTCTCAATTCGGGAGTCAAAAACTCGTAGAAAAGGGTCCTTCTCTTCCCACTGGGAGATGATCTTGTTGTCTATGAAGGTTGCAAACATCTGTGTTTCAATGAAGTGCGAAAGGAATGGGAGGTAAGGCTCGGGTTGGTCCGAAAGGAAGGAAGCCTGAAATACAGAACAGCTTCATTAGAACCATGTTCCTGCCCAGCACTGACATGCCCAGCCATCCTTTGGCAGAGAACTGATCTAGCAGCCAGCAGGAAGGCTTGGACAAGGTCTCCCCACCATAAAAACAGCACTCAGAGAGGTGTGAATGCATCTACAAAGGGGTTTGGTTCAGAACTGTAAGAAGTAAGCTGTCAGGGAGACTTTGTGACAGCTGGAACAAAGGGAATATGGAGTCACTGAAGTAGGGCTTGTGCTGCCTGCTTTTTCAAAGCAACCTAGCAGCTATCACCCACAAGAATAAACCCTGTGCAATGCACGGCAGACCAGCACGTGTGCTCACTTGGGACCTCTGGTCTGGGCCTCACTGCTCAGGACCATATCGCTTATTAAGGTGTCACACCTATCAAGGGGTGTACAGTGCTCTTCAGCTTATGCTCTTCTGTGATGTTACACAGGGCAATTAATCACAAATTTCCAATTAGAACTGTGTGTCTAAGCCTTTAACTGAGCTTTGAAAACCCTAAACTTAACAGCCCATTTTATTGCAGAGACACTAGCAGAGATTGCCTGAACAACCCCATCCTTTTGAATGCTGCACTGTTTAATGCCTGAATACAAACAAACCAGTAAAAGGCATGGCAGCAATTTTTTTTAATCAAAAACTCAGATCAGTATTTAGTCTGTTCCTCACTACTCATCCTTTTAACCTTTTCCTTAGAGAAGGACTTGTATCTGAAAAAGATGATGGCTAAGAACACTATCTACTTTGTAGGGTCACTCAGCAGTTGTGCAAGCTTCCCAACATTTCCCATTCCTTTTGCTATCCACTCATCTCTTTATATCCCCAATTTTAATCTTGAGGGATTCCATTCCCTCTTGTGCACACACTACAATGGAGTCATAACAGTACTCTTGTGCCATAACGAAGTGATAACCTTCTTCAGAACAACAGTACCCATTACCAAAAAACCTCTACAGTGAGATTAGGAAACATGAAAGACTAGATTTGTTTTTTTGTCTCAAGTGTGCACCTCTCCTCTCAACAAACGAAAGAAGAAAGAAAGACAGACAGAAAAAGAAGTCACTTTGCATTGCTACCCTTCCACCGAGCCCACAGGAGCAGCCCCATGAGCTAGGCAGAAGCCTGCCAGCTTGGTTTGTACCAGTGAGGATGGCTCTGAACAGCTCAGTGGATGTGCTCCGATTTACTCTGGCAGGAGATCTGGCCCTGCGTACTGGAAATGGACAAAACTCTCCATGAGGCAGATGAGGAACAGCAGATTAAAGAGCACCTAGGCTATACATACAAATACAGCTATCCTCCCTCCCCCTTTTAGATAGAGACACGAATACACGGCTATCTTTACTTTGTCAAAGTTTTGCATTTGTTCCCTGTTTGTCAGCCACGACTCCATGTCGGGGGCAGCCTGGATGACAAAAGCCTCGTAGTCAGCGAACATCTGTGTGAAGCGGTTGGCGAAAACCTCGCGGAGCTGCACGTTCAGTTTGTAGTCCCTCAGCTCCAGCTCCTCACACGACAACTTCCCATCCTTCTCCTCTGTGAGGGGAGTGGTGATGGTCATTTTCTCCATGGTCACGCCCGTCCTCTTGGCCAGGGCTTGCAGGCGGGCGATCGTCTCGTTGCCTTTCAGCAGCTCGTACATGTTGAGGGCATTGCTGGGGATGTTCCCGTTCTTCTTGTCATTCACCAGGTCACTAAGAACCAGATTCTTGAGTTTGGTGGCGCTGTCGCTGCAGTGCAGGTTGCCTTCTGGAGGGATCCCAAACTGCAGGAGTACCTCAGAGATTTCCTGGATAAACTCCAGCTTGTTGGGGAACTGGGGGAATTCCTCTGGCAGCTCGATGAAATGGTTATCGATGTCTACAAAGCACAAGTTTGCCTGAAATACAAACAGAAGTCTCAAAATGGACACTCAGCACTGAACTGGTTCCTCTGTGACGTAGCCTTTTTTCCCAGGGTGCTTCCAGACAGAAGGGTAAGCAACATGTACACAGGAGACTTTAGCTGCGTTGTCTAGCCCGTGACATTGCAGACTTCAGTAAAGCTGAGGGCCAACTGGATGACAAATAAAGGCTCCTGCCCTCTCCTGTTCCCCCAGGACATGCAGACCCCAAACTTTCCACTACAAAGATTTCATATGCCCTCCCAGAGCACATCGCCTGTGGGAAGACATAAAAGGTAGAAAAGCTTTAGGTGTGAGAAAAAAGCAGGATTCAGGAATAAAGCAGAAGAGTTTAGAGATCAGCTTTGGCTGAGAAAAGTTGAAGAAGATACACTTAATAGCAAGTAAGGACATTAAAACAATGGTTAGAGTTTGTAGGTTTGGCAGATAGGTTTTGAAGTTGCAAAAAATTTGCTTAGCAGGATAGATAAGTTTAAGCTTAATAATGGAATATTGTGTGTTCTTACATAAGGTGTAACAAGTGAGTATTGTGTACAACAGATGTACGTGTGCTGTTTGTGCTTGGTTAAACAGTTGTCTGTAACTTTTAGAAGCATGCTATTGGCTGAGAAGCTTTTAAGAATGCTCTGTAACCAGGAAGTCTTTGGATGTCTGGGACAACGTGAGCTTTGTACCACCTCTGCCTCAACTCAGTATGTGAGACTGATAATGGAACAAAATAATAAAAGGCTCCTGGAATGCTTGTCCAAGCTCCCCGTCCCGTTTGCCGATGAAAACGCCAACACCACCAAGCAGGAAGTGCAGCACCACTTCTCAGCCCATATAAATACCCCTTGTGTGAGTTACTGCATCTCACGGGCACATTTATTTTACCAGGATCCAACTGCAAGAAGCCTCTGCAGCTGTGCTACCAAGAAATGAGATGTTCAGCAAGAAAGATGACACTGCTTCAAGCAGAACTATAAAAGAGAGTCCCATGGAAATCCTTTGGGATTATATCTGAGTACAGCTTGTCCATTAGAGGCCAAGCCCTACCTCCCCACTCCCCTGACCCCCTGTTTCCATGGAGGCTTTTAATATTGGCAATTCCTCTGCCTGAGATTTAAAGAGAGTGCTCTTAGCTTTGCTATGAATAGAGACGGATCTCAGCCCATAAGATTAAAGCTAAGTGGAGACATTAATCTAGCAGAGCAGTTACTTTTACTAGGAAAGTGTCGATGGAGGGATGGAAGAACCCCACATAAAAATTAATTACATTGCAAATGCACCCTCAGGAATAACAGCAGAATGAAAACCAGTAATTGATCTTCTGAACGGCGGCTTACATCTGAAATTCGCTGTCTGAGTGCACTGTGCTGAGTAAAATCTTAAACCAGGTCAGATTCCCAAGGTGCTGGGCTCTGATGGGTTTTATCCTGGCATAAAACTGCAGAACAGGAGATGCAGAAAACTTACAAGGCAGCAGCAGGTCTTTGTTAGCCTGACCTGGCCATTAGCACAGCTCCTCTGCCTTCTCTCAGGCTCTTACCAAACGCCCTAGACTAATCTTCAGATTATGTGAAGATAAATGATTTATTTTCCTTCTTTTCTGAAAAGGTTAATTTTCAGCAGGACAATACATTCCACAGCAAACATGTTTATAATACATTGGGTATTTCGGGGACATGTTAATTAACATTAATCACCTTTCACATAGACACTTTAAAGGGTATGAGGATTCATCTGGTAAAGCAGAAGTGTCCCTTCAGCTTGTTCATATTAAATTTAGTCTGTACAAAGAAATGCATTTCTTCATACAAAACAATTTGCTTTATTTAACTGTGCAGCTATTACAGAGTTGTGGCATGTGTCAGTACCATTCTTTTGCTCAGGGACTGCCTTCTTATCTATCAATATTTCATTTCAAAGGCTTTTTAATTTCAGCTCTGCATATCATTTACAAAATTTGAAAACTGAGATTTGGATTCAGAAAACCCTTGGGGAATTGGTCTCACTTCTCTCTTCAAAAACATCTGATGATTAAAGTTAATGCAGGGAGATTAGTAACCTTAAGACAGCATGATAGCCAGTTGTTAGAATTTTTATCTCTAACAAACAAATGGTTTATATTTAGAGCAAGAGCTTGAAAAGCTAGCCTCTGGCCTGAACAATAAAGGAATGCTAAAGCGAACGGTGTTTCATCACTGCTCACATGCTGAGGGGGTTTTTATTTTTTATTGTCTAGAGGAATTTGAGATTCAAGATCTTCCCTCTTCAATATGCTTGCTTTCTTTCCCTCTCCCACAGAGCATACTGGACCTGTGGTATTCATAAATGCTGATATTTTCCACTTATTTGTTAAACGTCATGGAGGGGGCAGATTCCACCCCACTATTACTCTTCTCTCCCTGGTGATATTTGTTATTCCAGCGATACTGCAATATTAAATACTGTCACGTTAAAATTTTAATTTAAGGAAAATGACAGCTTAATCTGCTAACCAAAAGCATGTGACTAAGAATTTCAAAAACCACAGTAATTATGTAATATTAGCACGGTTTTACTGAGGAGCATAGCTAGATAGCAGCTTTGCTTCCACACCAGTGCAGATTTCATGTGGTCTGGTCACTGTATCCATAAGGTAAAACTTGATTTCCAGTTCCATGCCACCAAGGCTGACTCAGTCACCTTCACGCAATACTTAAAATAGACCTTTATAAAAAATTGTATTACCCCTGCCCTGTGTGTATCCCTCCACTTCCACACAAAACCTCCCACCCCTGCATATTCTCCTCTGCTGCTGCTCCCACCTGCATTCTCAGTCAGAGCAGGTATTTGGAAGCCTTAGGAACTCTGCCCCTAGGAGAGGTCCCCTCAGCACAGCCACTGTCAGGAGATGTTACTGCTGTGTGAACAGATACTCTTGGGGTTCCCACTGATTTTAACAAGAAACCTAAGTTAAAAAGCACATGGCATGCCCTGGTTCCAGTCACCACCTGGAATGCAGACAGGTGAGCCATGCTCCAAAGACTTTGCTGTATGGCCAGGTTAAAATGTGAAGCAGTTTTAATCACCATCAAATTTTGAGGAGCAAAATCTCCATTTCACTCTCCACCACCACCAAGGATTTAACCCTTAAGAGGATGACCTCTCCTTCCTTTTTTTTTCCTCTCTAAATGGCTCACAGGCACAGTATTAATGCAAACCTGGCTTGTTTGAGGCCAGGATGCTGGTCTAGTAATAGACCAGGAACACATGGGCTCAACCAAGGATGGGATGGGGCTGGCAGGACAAGGTACACTCCTCAGCAGCAGGGGGACAGGAACAGGTTTACACCATCTAGCAACTGCACCTGACATCCAGATCCATCAAGATCCTCCCTGAATGAAATGCTCTTTAGCCCTCTGTCAGTAGGACTGTGACACTGACAGAGTAACAAAACCTGGTGAAGTGTGTGATATAGGGAAAGCAAAGAAATGTTCAGCTTTGTCACAACAAATAGCAGACGAGAAGCATTTAGAAATCAAAACAGTAAGTGGAACTCATTAAATCCAGAAATGGACCAAGAAGGGCTGTGGAGACTTCCCTACTATCTCACTCCTGCTGGCAATCAGTCCTCACAATGCCAGACAAGCCTCCTAACACCAAGCATTGTTTTCCAGCAGAAACTCACACAAATATTAATAAGGCATTTCAGGATAGTAACCCCAAAGGTGGACACTGACCTCCTGAGGCAGCTCCAGCTTGGAGCGGTCGGTGCCCTCCTTAGACTGCAGCCCCATCAGGTAGGGAACAGGAGCATCCAGAAAATGCAGGAGAGAGGCAGGAAGGATGGGGACGTACACATGCTGCCACTGAAACGGGAACAGCAGCGTTGTGATTCCTTCTGCCACCGTCATCAGACGCTGATAATCTAGACATGGGAGAGAAAGAGAGGCAGGTACTGAATTATCTCCCTGTGTTCTGCTTTTGAGACCTGTTTGGCAAGGACATCAGTGACAAAACAAGACAGAAACCATGTTTATATGATAAGATGTTGTTTGGAAAGTAAGACAGTACTTAAGAACCTTAAACATTATTTAATTTGTTAAAACTCCTTCCTCCCACAAAGAAACTGCTGAGCATAGATATTCATGCCTTATCTAGATCTTTTCTGTCATTAAATTAATTTATTAAAAGGATATCAAAAGTTCTGTCTGTAGTACAGGATAATAATAATACTCTAATTTCATAAAAAGCATGTATTTTTACATGGGGAGAAGAGGAGAAAGAAGTGAACTTCAAGGAAATATTGTGGTTTCTGGCTTGCTCCTGCCTGCCTGCTTCTGCCTCACTTGCTACTATTTCCAAGGCTGAGTGTACTCTCCAGAAGACTTGTCTTGGCCACATACCAGCAGAAGTTTACAGTCCCTAGGTATATAAAAGCAGTGCTTTTAAGTTAAATCCAAACAGAAGCCTAATATAAATTTAGTTCACAAATACATTCTGTGTAGCTAGCATATGCACATTTATATTACATTACTTTCCCAAATTTGTATTTAATCCACTAGTTCATTGCTTTGCAATATTTTGGTTCCAGTAAGCACATTGTGCATTATTTTTGAAATTAAAATTTATTTTGGCCCAGCTGAGCTGGATGTTTCATATTTTGGGTAAGAGCAAATTATTTATCAAATATCCAGCTGGCATGATGCAATACTACAAGCTATTTAGTAATATAAATGAGGGGATAAATTGAGAACAAATTTTTTAAATAAATAAATAAATAAATCACATATTGGTATTAAAGAGATGGTAATTCTTACAGCTCGAACTGCAGACAATCCATCTGGAAACAGGTAAAGACCCCTGGGTTTGTAAGCTCCACGGCTGTATCCAAACCCAAGTCTCATCAGTGCCAGGCAAGTCTCATGAGCTCTGGCTTGAGCAACTAAAAGATTTTCCCTCTCACTGAGGCCAGACCCAGATCCTGGGTAACACTTGGGCTGTTGCCCATCTCTCCTCGTCCTCTTTACCCCACTCCAGGAAAGTAAAGATACACGTGTGAACACCCTGGTTCTGAGTCAGGTAAAAAGCCATTGATGGCTTTTGCCTGGAGAGGAGCCCAGCCTGACCCTTCCTGTTTCCTTAACATCCCAGCCCGAGACCTTGGCAGACACCAACAACAGCAAAAGCACTGTCATCTGACACTGCTCAGCTATTAGGAGGTCTCTGGGAAGATGCTCTTGAATAAATATGCAAATTACAGCAACAAATGCATAACCCATTCTCCTTGCTAGCACCTCTCTGTGAAAAACCAGCCACAATCTGCAGAAGGTCAGTTGGCAGGGCAAAAACATTTTTCATCTTGTCTTACCAATAGCTATTCAGTCAGTCTTTGAAATTATTTTCATGCATACAAGTCAGTCTCAAGGTTACACCTCCCAGCTACTGATCAGTCACTTACGAATCCCTAACCACGCAATGGTCCATAATTATACATGTGCATTCACTGTCCTGGTGAGGAGCACTTACACAAACTCCAGTTATAATACCTACTGTCTCATAACATCTCATAACCCTGAAAGCTTTAAAGATTAAAAACAAAAGAAATCAAATAGAGAAAGTAGCATGTCTTAGTATGCAAGACACCTTCAAAGTCAGTTCTGATCTACATAGCCACATGAAGAAACAGGTCTTGGCAGCAAAGTTGCAAGGATCTTTTTGAATAAGAGCATTCAATTCTGGAAATGCATGCTGACTTTTCTCTGGTGCTACTGATCATATTTAACATGGTCACTAGCACAAATTTTGTAATCAATTTAGTATGAGAAGAGCTGTTTAAAAAAAAAAAACCAACTAGTGATGACCAAATTATTAGGCTGTTACCAACTAGCAATGCTTGTCAGTGATTAACAGATAAAAAATGTTTATGTACCCAGCAGTTTTAGCTGAAGAGAGGGACGTTCCAGTTTCCTCCAGAAAAATAATCAAAAATCTCTAAATTTTTTTTTTTGTTATCTGTTTCAATAAGTCAGAAACTCTAGTTACTTTTCATGTACTTTCAAGCCTGTACAAGGTTAGACACCTATCATGTAAAGCCTGAAATAATTTTTGATGGAGAGATTCTTGTACCTATCATCATTTGAAAGAAGCTTACATGGTTACTGAGGACAACCTGGGACCAAGGGATTGAGGAAATGACCTCAAATTGTGCCTGAGGAGGTTTAGATTGGATATTAGGAAAAATTTCTTCACTGAAAGGGTTGCTGAGCATTGCAACAGACTGTCCAGGGAAGGGGTTGAGTCACCATCTCTGGAGGCATCTAAAAGACATGATTTTGTGGCAGTCAGAGACATGATTTAGTGGTGGGTTTGGCACTGTTAGGTTTACAGATGGACTTGATGATCTTAAAGGTCTTTTCCAACCATAATTATTCTATGACTCTTCATGTTCAAAGCTCAGCCTCTAATTTGTTCACAGAACGTTTTCCAAGAGAAACTGCTCAAGGAGGATAACCCCGGGGCAAAATGGTCCCTGGGGTTTCTACTGCAACCACTGCCTCCTAACAGCTTAGCTGGACTCAGTGCAGTGTTGTCTCTCACACCCAACCTTTCCACTGAGTGAAGGAGAGGGCAACAGAGTCAAGCTCAAAGACTCTGGGTCCACCTCCCTTTTCTGGCACCATCTGCTGGGGGCCCTTGGCCAAGTATCTCAGCTCCCTGTGCAGGACACTCAATGGCTGCAGGGCCGTGCTCCACTGCAGGTTTGTAGTTCAAACACCATATTCAGCCGTGCTTTACCAAGGTCTGGCAATATTCGCATGGCTCACAAGGTATAGTGCTTAAAATGCAAACCCTGAGATATTCCTGTAGAATTACAAATCACTATTTTCTGTTGGAGGTGGAAATGGTTTCAGCATTTGAACATCAATTCCTCATAGAAGTTTTTCTGAAAGAGGACAAAACTTGACAATTATTTGTATTGATGTTGATTTTCTGTAACACACTAACAGGAAATAAGCAATCAGAAATATCTATCCCGAAGAGCTTAAAGTTCAAACACAGGCAGTGACTGAGAGAACAAAACAAAATAATCTTCTTTTCATTTTACAAACTGAGTATAGAAGCTCTGAGTTGTTAAGCAATTCACAAAGCTCAACATAAAAATTGCTTTTGCTGCCACAAAAGAATGTGTTATCTCAAAACCCTTCCCATGCTGCAGCAAAGCAAACCCAAGATCCTTTGAGAAGGGAAAAAGACATCAGTGCTATCCCTGCCCCAAAGAGCTAAGACCTCATTCAGGTTCTACCATCGAAACAGGTTCAAATCTTTGGTCATAATCAAACAGAAGAGAATTTCACCTGGGACCTTCTCAGCAAATGCCCAATCACAGGAATTTTGTGTATAAGGTATGCGTAAGAGCACACACGCTCATTCTACCCAGAAACGGTGTTCCTGCTGGGAACAGTGTACTGTTATTCCAGTTTCAACACCTCCAGCCTTCCCAACGAAAGCACAATTAGGCCATTTTCCAACTCTCTGTTCCAGTAACCTACCAAAGGTAGGGCAGAAAGCCTACCACAGCACTGGAGTCACAGCCTGGATCCTCTAAATCCAGTCCAAGGCTTTAAAAATAGACTGTGCTTCTTTATTTTCCTATTGAAGTCTCACTTTATATACAATTTGAAAGCACTTGGAAGCTTTTGAAAAGATGAGTTACCTGGACACCACTTCCTTTCCTCTACTGCTTTTTAGAACACACATAAAGGATAACTGCAGCTTTGCAAAGCCACGTATTTAAAAATGTGTCCTGGAAAATAATGATCAGATGGTGTTCTCAAAGAGTACCTTATCAATATGCACCAAACAATTGTCTTTAAACAAAATAAACCAAACCAACAACAGAGAAAGAAAAAAAATCAATGAACCTTAATGAAGAAAAGCTAATTCTTTAGAGGGAAACACTTGAGCGGGCTTTAAAACATTCTTGTGACCAACAGTTTTTCCACATGTTACCTCTTCAAAGTATGATAAGCAATTGTTATTCAACTGCTTTTTTTTCTTTTTATTTTGTAACAAGATATGAATTAGATGAGCCAGATATATTGGAAAAACTGGCAAATAAAAATATTTTGCTTTGAGCTCTGAGTATGAGTCAGGAACAGCGCATAACCAGACCTGTCTTGGGTCTGGGTACCTTCAGATCTGTAATGTTTAAATATAGCACACTGCAGATGAAAAACGAAATCTGAAATTCACATTGGGAGACAAAAATTGTTTATGAAAGCAAAGGTTTTCAAATCAGATCTCAATAGCTCCACAGAAGCAGCACACACAAGTGCTGCAGACATCAAAGTGCCCTGGAAGCTTCCACCTTTCATCTGGTTTGTACGCTGGCAGCTGTGATGGCTGACAAGCCAGTCCAGGTGACTTGAAGAGATGTTCAGATAAAACACACAAAAATGGTGCAGGAAATGTTTACTCAGTATAGAAATCACCTTGTTGCAGTGCTGCATTCAGGAACCCGGAGAGGCGCTGTGTCATGGGGCTGTAACCAGCACTGACCCAAGGAAATGACCCCTGGCATGTCACTGCCCCTCATCCCTGAGGGAAGGGGGGATTTACCAGCGGGTGACGTAGCACATGAGTTACACCATAAAAGCAGAGTGGCAATTTATGCAAATATGAAAATACATATTTTCTTAAACAGAAGGGTCAAGACAAGCCTGCATCTAATTGCCTGAAGTAAGAATTAGCCTCTCAAACTGGGGGTCAGCTCTGCCCCAAGGGAAACATCCCAAGGCCAATATTCACTGAGACCAATTTTCACCCTTTTTCCTTGTTGGCCAATGCTTAATGTAAAAAGCTTCTGCTTCAATACATTTCCATTTATATAATTTAGCTATGTCACAGCCTGCCACCAGCAGTTCAGCATAAATTAATTTCTGATTAAGAGCCACCCCAAGAATTAGCTCCCATTAGCAGCATGGTTAGGACCACTTTAGACCGCCATGTTATTTATCTGTCATTTGCCATAACTGCAATCTAAAGGCAAGTTTAAATTTCTTCCCCTCATTCTTGAAAGGTGAAGATGTTTCATCATGGAAAAAAAATGAGATCCAATTAAAAAAAATAGTGGAGAGGTTGTGGTGTGTGTGTGCATAGTGTTAGAAGCAGTGGCCCAATCTCCCTTTATAGCTCACTGTGAACACAAACAGAAGTGGGGCTGTGGCACAGACCTGAACCAGCTCCTTCTCCTTTTTTCCCAATGCTTTAAAACCTTCACTTTTCAAGTCATACTGACTGGCTAACAAAACTGAGCAACTTCTAATTAAAAAATAATATTGTCTCTTCACCTTAGTTAAAAAGGAAGACTATATATCATTCTCTGATTATTCTACCCAATTGCTTGTCTTTTTTTTCAGGAAAACACACACTGCAGCCTCCTCTGAGTGTGGTTCTACTGAGGCCCTAAACCCAGGTCTCTTCCACAGCATAGAAAGATTCTTCCCATAGAAGACAACTTCCCACTGATTTGGATGAATATTAGTGTGGAGGGCACCTGTTTAAATAATGAGCAGAAGAGCAAAGGTTTTCTATGGAACTATTTGGTGTAAGAATGCTTTAAAAGGCAAACACATTATGCATGTATTTATTTTTAAAAATCTCCCCCAAAACAGACTTCATAAGAAAGATTGTTCAGACATAACGTTCTCTAGGCAATGACTTTATATATGCATAGTCATTTGTATTATAATTTCAAAGATCAAAAAAAAAATAATGTAAAGAATATTTCAATCTTGGAGGAGCAATTACTCAAGCCCTTGGAAAAACAACTTGGAAAACGCTCAAAATTATAATGAGTAGAAACAGCCTAAGCTCTAAGAAGTTTATCTCTGCCTCATCCACATGTTCCCTCTCATGCTTAAATCCCTAGAAAGGCAGACGTACAAAATGGATTGCTGAGGTTTCCACAGAGCTCACAGTTTAATTCATCTCTCTCCAGCAGGAATCTCACACCAGTGGTGTTTTGTTACTTATCCTTTGGAAACTGTAGTAGCTATTGCAGAGTGGACACAAACAAGACCTTACACCTGTGCAGTTGCACAGGAGAGCTGAGCTCTGAATAAAGGGCACTTACAAGAGCACTGCAAAGACTGCACCCTGAAGAATCACAGGGAAAACATATCTAATCCCTCTTTCAAAGCCCAAATGTTGAAAACTTGCCCTATTTAATCTTAAAAATAATCTCTATATGCAGAAAGATGTAACCTGAAGCTACAGGAATTCAGGTACAGTGAAAGTGATTTCAGGTACAGCTTTCCACACCACCTTTGCAGATCAAAACTGGCACTTCCCACCAGCAGTGGTTGTGACTAATTCCCTGGAAGTCCACACTGTCCCCAGGAACAATAAGGGCTGATCTTTTCAGTCTTGCCACTGAGGTGCAAGCACAGGTCTCTGCCCATTACCCAGCTATGCAGTCAAAAATGTGTGGGAACAAAGCAGCTGAAAAAATGAGCTCATCATTCTTTGCTGTCAGTCTCTTCAGTCCTCTGCTTGACCACCACAGCTGTAAAGTGAAGTTACAGTCCACTACAATCCCTGCATTTTCCCAGGTGATGGGGTACCAGTCACTCCTAAGACACAACCAACAGTGCAACTGGATACCCAAAGACTACTGCAGCAGCCATGGTACAAACAGCCACTCATTGGTCCTGTCCCCACGGCAGAGCTGTGCCAGACACTCTCGTATCGTGCTGGGAACACGTCCAGGCAAGCTGGGTAAAGTCACCCAACACCCTCACCTCTTCATTGACCTAGATGCCTTTGTTCAGACTGCTGGAAACATTATGCCTCAGCTACAGGGTTAAAAATAAACTTTTGCATCCTCAACTCCTAGTTCCCTTGAGAAAAACCACCCCAGAAAAGCCAGTACAGTCTCTGTGCAACTTTCCTGCCAGCCTTTCACTGCTGTTATCACCAACTAGGCTCATTGTATGGTCAGGGTTGTGCAACAATTTATATTTTCACCCAACTTTGCAAAAGAAGCCTTTATTCTATAGAAGAAGAACAAAATTTTTGGCAAGCTTGAATGAAATCTTCCTTCCAACAGGTCTAGGAGAACCACAAAAAAGTCAGCTTATATTTCCCATACATGTTAATTGCAGCTCTCTCACTGAAATAGTTTAGTGAACTGAAGCAGGTTTTGGTCCAGCTCTGATTTCTCGAGTATTACAGGATTATGTAAGCGAATTGTGATTTTGTGTAAATAATGCAACTGGTGGATCCTCTGCTAATCTCTTATTGAGTTTGGGTAGGTTGCACCAAGGCCAGGCCTCTGGAAACACAGTCCAATGAGTCCATCCTCGTTAAAGCAGGAAGGCAAAGAAGGATGAATTCGCAAAATCCCTCTACCATTTGTTATTTTGGAACAAGAGATACGTCAGCCAAAACCTTTTCATATTTTGCCTTGAAAGAACTTGGGAGTTAAAAAAGTGTTTCTCCCTGATGGATCTCAAAGCTGAAGAGAGCAGATTTCAGTACCATCTAGGCTGGTTATATCTCAAACTGGAAAATAGCTGCTGTTTTCTTTTTCAGGAATCACAAGACTGACATTTAAAAGAAGCCTCAGTGCACAATTAGCCAAGCACTCAGCTATCAGGCTATGCCAAAACTGAGGCTTTGCACTTGCCCTCCACTCCACATTCCTCACCTCTGGGAACCAGCATTACGCTGCTATTTACATAATCACAGAATTTCCCTAATACAGCTATATATTTTCCCCCATGCACCATCAAATTGTGTCTATATTAGACAGACAAGTAAAATTCATGTCAAGGACATCCCTAGATTCACAAATAGAAGAGAAGAGAAGGAGAAGAAAAAAATTCTGAAGTTTGAAGGGTGAAAAGAATTACTTCTCACTATCGAATTTTTCTTTTAAAAAAACCCCCACACAATGAAACCAAACAAAACAAGTAAACCCTTAAATTATAACCAGTAATTGGAAGAACAACAATTATTTATGTAACTTCTGGTGGACATGAAGGCAGAGTCAAAATTATTTAGTGGATATTTTGTATCTGTCTCAATGACTACTGCGGAAGTAATGCATATACAGGCTGCTCTCCACATGCACAAAATATTGCTAAAATGTAACCTGACAAGCACATGTGGGAAAGAAAAAAGAAAAAAAAAAATTCTCAGCTCTCAGGGAGTCCATAAGCAGGGAGCAGGGTGGGACTGATGAGCAGGGATGGGTAAGAGGCATTTCAGTGGTGCTGCGGTTTAATATCAAACTCCGGTGTAAAGTGGCAAAGGCAGCATGA
This sequence comes from Corvus kubaryi, assembly GCF_017639235.1. Lineage (NCBI taxonomy): Eukaryota > Metazoa > Chordata > Aves > Passeriformes > Corvidae > Corvus > Corvus kubaryi. Next base: position 9,937,119 of record NW_024582061.1, on the reverse strand, counting down.
TTCAATCCGAGGAAGAAAGGGGTAAGTGCACACACACACACAGGGAAGCAGGAGGGAAGGGAAAGGCAGCCTAATCAAAACTAACAGCAGGATTTCTGCTCACACTTCAAACCGAGAGAAGATAAAACCTTTCATTTTCAGTTCTTGAAAGCAAACCCCTGGAGTCCATGTGGAGAAGAGCTCTGCAAAGAACTACCAATCCTTTGAATTCAGTCATTTGCAGAAGAACTACCCTCTTTCCACCTCCCTGAACATTTTTCCCCATTCTCAGTCATTTAGTTATTAGCATTACCATTACACACTTCCTGACCTTTTCTTTTATATGACAAACCCAAGCAATCCCTTCTGGAGCCTGAAGGTTCATTATCCACACTCATTTTAGACTATTTCCCATCCTCTCTCCCCGTTCCATTTCAAGCTGTTTGCTGCTTGAATCACTTCTCTTGAAAAGTCTAGGTATTCAGCATCTTTTCACTAAAAGGTATGTGTACCTCCAGGCTCCAGGTTTTTCATTCTACTCTGATGAAACCACCCCCAAAATTTTTTCCCTGATGCACATTTTCCTAATGTAGGAAATCACAGATGCTATTTGGGAACCTAAATTACATGGACAGGCTTCCAGTGAGACTTAGAGGAACACCCAGAAAGTCTGAACATCCCTTTGAAAATCAGCAGAAAAACTTGAACTTGACATGTTGGGCATCCAAATACAACCAGGGCCAGACTCAGAGGAATCAACATCGTACAGGAAACAGTAACAGGGGTATAAAATCCCAGAGCATGCCCAGTGCTAAGTCAGGATTCCCCAAACCTCCAGCAGAGTATTCCACTATTACAGAAAGACACAACCATAGGACAAAAGGTAAAGACCAGGTTTTCCAAAGTTTGCTGGCACACTTCAACACGGACAGGCTCTGTGCAAGCAACCTCTGCCAATGCTTGGCCAACTCCATTCTTAGGGGCTCAAAAAGAAGTACCAGCATCCTTGTCAGCAAAGTTCCCAAATATCTCAAGCAGGACTAAAAAGGAATGACCTGTAACCCCACTCAGTTTCAAGCCACCATTAAATCTTTAGCCTCCAAGTGCTAAAAGACTCTCAGTGTTCTAACAAGAACATATCCATCATATGGGAAGCACGAAATTTCACCAGACTTTGATACGCTACTGAAATTTGAAAAACAAAGTAGCAAGAGTGTCTTCTGCAAGATGTATTACTTTCTGCTGGTATTTTTGAAGAAGATAGGATTAATTTCATGCTGTCTTGCATGATCAAGGGCAGTGTGAGGATAATAATCAAATGTATTCTATTGCTAGCTGCCACAAGTGATAAATACAATGCATAATTAAACAAGCAGCACCTAGACTGCCTGGAGGAAACAATTATTTAGTGCTTTCATTAGGACACACTCATTTCTCTTGTTTTTTTAATCCATTCTCACATTTCAAAAATCAACCTTAGCTCCATATAACATTAAATTCGAAGAGCTCCTGTGGCTGCAGCTGCCCAGGAACTGCCTGCTGGAAACAGGCATTGCTGGGTGAGTGCCCACCTTGTGAGTACAGAAGGATCTGCATCTCCAGAAGAACACAGGTGAAAACCTGGACCAGGTTCTCCAGGCCCAGCAGCTCGAAGACCTCCCTCAGAGGGTAGTCAGAGAGCGGCAGCTCGTTGGGCCCAGGTCTCTGGCAAATGATGGGCTCGTAAACCCCATAAAACTTGAGCGACCTCCCTGGGGGCGGCAGGGGCACCTCATAGAGGATGTTGTGGATGTAGCTCTCCAGGGGCAGAGGTGGTGGCTGCTGGGAGGTCACTGCTTTGTAGAGCTGGATCAGGAACTTCTTGCAGGCTTGCATGAAGGGCAGAGGGGTGATGAGGCATATGCACTTGGAGACGTAGAGCGTGTCCCTGCTGATGTCGTAGGAGTTGTAGCGCTGGAGCTTGGCGAGGGACGTGGCGTCGCCCTCGTCAATGCTGCTGGCCAGGGAGTCCATGCTGCAGGAGGAGGAGGCGCAGACGCTGCTGTACTGCTCTGCGTTGTGCATCTGGTACAGTGTCTGCATGGCTGTGCAGATCTGCTTGCTCGTGACCTCCTCGTAGAACGTGAGCACAAAGCCGTACGTGCGGGAGCCATCCTCCCTGGTGATGATGAACGAGTGCAGCTGCGGGTCCCTGTTATCCGCCTGCGTCCTGAAAGACAGCCCCTTGGGCATGCACAGCTAAGAAAGGAGAAAAGAAAAGAGAGTTACTTAAGAGACAATTTTGGTTTTTATTTTTGCTGTACAGGCACATTCTTTTTATCTGCTGCATCACAACAAGCCATTTACCTTTTAACATAAAAATGATCCAAGAACAAACAGCCTAAAACTGATGCTACTTAAGAGGGAGACATGAGTGAAGAAAGGAAAGCACCCTCCAAAATAACCCATCTATTAAGTCATTACAACTCATTTTCATTACTTGCTGAAACTGTTTTCACTGCTGAATAGCCTTTGTGTTATTTACTTAAGCATCATATAAAAACATCCATTTTTGCTCTCATTTGCATATATCATGCCTACAGTACTCTAAAATCAGAGAGCCAAGGAAGCATCTTATACCACTGAATTTAAATTACATAGACTTCTTGGAATTCTTTGATCTTCCCTAATTTTCTGGGAAAAAAACCCAACAAACAAACCAAACCCCAACTGTCTGGCAGCTATTACATTTACTTTCTTCTCTAAGTGCTACCAAATAGCTTAGATTGGAAAAAAGGTGGGGCAGGGAGGGAAACACCCAAAATCTATGAAAGCCTTGTTTTTGATTTACTACTCAGCAAAATCCCTTGCAGTGATTCTACTACACTGGGTGTTTCTCTGAAGCATGGCCCTAGTGATAAATCAAGGCATTTTTCCAGACATTCTTTGGGAATGCTATCAGCCACCTAATACAAAATAAAAACCATCCAGCAAAACTTGTTTGAATATGCATCAGCAGGAAACTCCTCATGTTCTAGCTAAATAGCTATGTTTATAAACCAAGAACTAAAGCTTTATTTGTACAATCTAAAGAAATAAAAGGAAAGAAGAGAAGGAGAACCTTCAAAGTGTTCCTTTTCAAAAAAGGCAACAGTAGAAGCCAACTTCACCACAGGATGTGAACCTACTCATAGCTGAGTGCGTACCCTAATGTCTCACCTTGATCAGGAGTAAATTCTTCTGAGGCTGGAAGAGGTCAGGAGAAATAATTGTATATTTTCAGGCACATCCTACCCTGAACTTCAGCAGTGCACCTTGCAGAGACCACTCAACAGCCTGATAAAGCTGGGAATTAGGCAAGTGGTCCAGACTCACCTCACAACAGGCTATCAGGCCCCTAAATTATCCAGGACAGCTCTTATGTATTGCTCAAAAAGGTAATGTGTAGGGAAATAAGTAGCCTGGAGTTGGCAGAAGAATTTAATTCAATTGATGGGCTTTGCTGACACAAACCATGAAACTGCAGCTTGAACCAGTTCTGAAGAGCAGCCACTTTTTTATTCAAAAGCTTTATAGCTTTTATTGAGACATTAACAGCAGTGCCATGGTTAAGGCTTCTCCAGTAAAGAAGTAGTAAAAAATCCTTGTTTCACACTTTATTTAAATTTATTCTGCACAATAAAGATCTCTCTTAACCTCATTTTTTGGCAGGCTAGCTTAATAAAAATTTATTTCTAGAATGCGGGCTTTCAATGGTGGCTATAAGCCTTATCAAAGCCAGCCAGGCTGAAATCATAGGCTTAAATCTCAGTGCTATCAGAGATTATATTTTCTTCACTTTACAGAAATATACCTGGACAAGCAAATTAGATACACTATTACAATCAGGCACAGATAGGCGTTAGGGAAATTCAGATCAGCTGAGAGTTTCAGAAGGCTGTTTAAATAAATTTCCTCCAAGACTTAATTATTATTCCCTCGTCCTTTATATACTGAGTAAACATACACAAAGGGATGCCCATCTATTAAGTTTCAGCCACAACTTGACACATGCAGAATATTGACCTTTTAAGACCCTAGCTGCAAACCTTGGCCCAGAGACTCCTGCTGTTGTTAGACCTAGAAGAGGACATGGGAAAAAGCAGAGGGGAAAAAAAAAGAAGATGGGAAGAACTGAGCCAGGAGGAATGACCAGGAGTCGCTTAAGAAGCTAAGATCAAAAGGAAGAGCCTGTACTCATTTTCCAGCAGTACAGAAAGCTTTGAATTTGTGGTTAATGCATGAAAACTTTCATCTTAGGGCCTCGGACATCAATCACTTCCCATCTCATCTGCGTCACACATGCCACAGGAGAGTGTTGGAGAGTGGCTTGGGATGTGCTAAGGGGGGTGAAATCTTACCCGGCTGGTGTGAGTCTGGCTCACTATTGCTGAGAACACAGTCACTTGCATTGCATCTTTGTATAAACACTGAGAACTATCCAAGATTACTGATTTTGGTTTCCAGAGCACTTCACTATTTATATTTAAACACAACCATCAGCAGAAAACCATGGAATTACACCATATTTGCAACAAGGCTTATAACAAAGATGGTTTGTAAAAACAAAAGGAAGCTGCACCAGGATAGATAAAAAGGTATCAACTAATCCATAACCTGAGTATCCATAACATGAGTAGGAGGTACCCCTTCCCCAAGCACAGAGGCAGGACACACACACACACACACCCCCCCCACCATAATCCCTCCCTCCTTCTTCTCCTTCATCATTTGCAGATATTTCTGAACCAAAGGTCCCCCCCCGGACCACTGCCCACTAGTATTGGTTCACCTCTTCTCCATTAGATCCTTCTTTTCACTTTTTAAGCATCTACATATTTTTCATGTTCACAACTTGCCATGGCTGCAAGCTCCATACCCAAATTGCACTGTGGGTGAGGGGGTGGAAAGATGTTTTTGTTTGTGTTAAAGCCTGCTCCTTCCAATTCCACCAGGGAACCTTTAATTCTTTTATTTCAGTACATGAGACGTTAAACAGATAATGCTTCCTTGAGCTTCAGAAACACAGGCAAAGATATATATATACCTTGATGAATCAGAGGGCTAAAATAGGAGGCTCATTTCCTAAAAATTTCTGTTTCTCTCTACTGAGAACTTTAGTTTGGTACAACACTTACTTGCATAATGGCCACAGAAGATAGTATGTGAGTTAGGCAAGGATAATCACAAAAAGCAGTGGGGGGGGAAAGACACAATTCCCTATTAAAGAGAACTCTGTACTTTGACACACACTTTGAAACAGAGAGAAAACATGACTCTTTGGCAGCTTGATTGCTTGGGACTTCAGGGGGCTATTTTTAAAGCGACAGGATGGTTCCAGAAGGCAATTGAAATTCCTTAGGCATCCAGCAAAGCCAGAGTTCTCACAAGTTAACCTTCAAGGATTTATGCATTTTCTTCTCTGAGGAAAATTGCTTCTGGAAGCTCACATAAAGCAAACACATAGGCAGAACTAATGCAGCAAGGCAAGATCAGAAAGGCCAATAATTGCCTCAAGGGATTCTGTGGAGGTGGATATTACTTTAAATTATGTTTCAGATCAAAACAATAAAGAAGTTTTCCAAAAGATAATTTAAAAGATCATTAAATACTGCTGCTGTTAGTAAACGCTTTTTTTTTCTCCAAGACACATTGCAAATGAAAAATGTGTTCTTCAGATATTTGACTTTAGTTGAATGCAGCTCAGTTCAATTATTTTAATAGGTCTCCTGCTGGTTTTAGCATTCCATTTTTGTCTGATACTATGATCACACTTCATGAATATTAGACATTCTCAACTGTAACATGAGAGACAAATAACGCAGCAATTCCAGCTGCTTTATTCCTGCTGCATGCCCCTCACCACTTCGTCCTGGAACACCCCCAGTTCAAAGGCAGAACTAAAAGGCATAAACAGCTGTGGCAGTTGAGCTATTACCATCTTAAGTGCTGAGGAAGCATGGCTCCGAGTCCCTCGTGCCTTCTGTATAAGCAAAGTGATGTGGAGACCTGCCCAAATACCACCCCAGCTCCAGCAGTGCACGTTTGGAAGCAGAAGACAGAAATCCCCAGCTGTCAGCAGGCAGAGGGCGTGACCAGGCTCATCTCTGCCTTTCTATGCACGTGCAATGCCACACGATCAGCTCTCTGTGTCACTGCTACTTCCAGCTCCTGTACTTTCATGTTAAATATTTGGCAGGATGCTAAAAATGAAATTCAGTGGAAATTGAGATGAACTCCAGGTTTCTACACCTTCATGACTGCAGGGAAGTTCCAAATGCATTTTTGCATTTGCAAAAGCCAACTTAATGTGGGTTTTATGTATTCCCCACCTCTCTGTCTGCTGGGTGAGGGTCAGGAGATTCTCCTGACTTCACGCCTGCACCATACAATGAGGTCAGTTCTGTTTTGAAGCAGGTAGTGTGCTATCCTACCTTCCTCAAATGCAAAGCACACCTAAACTAGACTGGGGGAAGGGGCCCCCTAATTTTCCAAAATTGAGTTAGACCCAATACACATTTTTGAAAACAGCTATGAGTAATATTGTTTAATGCTGTTGTTGCAACAATTGGTTACTTTTAAATGAAGAAACAAATGACATTTTCTGTACCGGGAAGCTCAAATACCAGTAATCTGTTGTCTTTGTCAGGTTATGTTCTTAACAAGTGCTTTGGTGATTTTAGAATCATCCTTTAATTACCAGTTCTTCAGAAAAATTCTCAGGGGACCATCAGTCTTTCAGTTGTCACTGTCCCCACTCCAGGAACTGTTTTCTCCTCCCTTCCCAGTCCATGGGACTCAGCCACACGGATGCTCACATCAAATATAACTGAGAGGAAAGAGATGTACAGGAGATGTATTGGTGCAGAGGTGCCATTAAAAGTGATGACCCAGCAAAAGCTGTGGTTTAGATAAGTTCCAGCTTCTGTGTAAAGATTCCTCTTTCCTTGCTGTCTGCAGAATCAAGGTGCTTTGTATTCAAAAACCTCACATGGATATCAGTATCTTAAAAATTAATTGGTTTGCCCCTCCTTCCTACCTGTGGATAGGTATCCCAGGTGACCACATGCCTTCTCACCCAGTCCCTGGGATGGTGGTTAGACTTGTTTCATCATGCAGCAGACTTAGAACTAACGAGGGAAACGCAGCACTTTACTTTTGTTGGGTCTGAAAGCATCATGAGTTCTCACAATACATCTTCCTCTACAGCTTTTCATGCATCATGCCCAGTGAGTGCTCTTAATCCCAGCAGAAGCACCACAATCACAAGATCACAAGAGCATCACAAGGGCTGGCTGTAAACAACTCAGGAACCTCTCGAGAGCTGACACTGTCACGTAACAATTTGAGAAGAGAGTTTTTCTCTACCTACCATGTTGACAGCATCCTGGTCAAAGGGATTCCACTCAATGTTCTGAGGATAATGGGCCAAAACTTTGGACTTGAAGGTTCTTCTTAGGGGACTCTGGTCGAAGTTCTCTCCTGCAACAAATGAAGAAATAATGACTCAAAACAGCAGTGAGGCTTCAGAGAGAGCTGGCTTGGGTTTTCTTTTTTTTTTCTTTTTTTTTTTTTTTTTTTTTTTTTGTGAAATCTGATGGACATTTTAACTCTCAACAGAGGTACTACTCTTAAAAGAGAAACAGAAAAGATTCCCATTCAGTGGGACCTTACCCTCCTTTCCACAAAATCTTACTGCAGTTGCACAACAGCTTACAGGTAAGTATTTACAGAATAGAAATATATTGTCAAGAGAAAAATCACTGCTGAAATTTTATAGAAAAAGACCTTGCAATCAGCTGGATTCTTGACCTTCCCCTATAGCTTGAGTATCGAGAGATGGCTTTACTTAGTCACTGAAAGAGCACTTTCCGTCAAGTTTGTTAGAAGCTGTCTTTAAGGTCAATAAAAAATATGAGCACCTCTTGGCTATTATAAATTATTCAAGGATTCATTACAGATGATCTTTTTTATATTACAAGTCCTGTGTGAAAATTAAACATTTATTTTTTCTACATCAAATTTCAAGGACAGACCTCTGGCACACAAAGAATCCAGCAAGTGCAAAGAGGAAGACTGAAATTAGACATCAGGCAGAAATGCATCCAGTTATCAGCATACAAATTATTTCACAGTGATTCTGTTAATGGAGTTCCCCTCAGTAGACATATTGCAGCATCATGGTGGTGGAATTACCATCCTGGAAGTGTTCAAAAAACCTGTGGATGTGGCACTTGGGGATATGGTTTAGTAGTAAAAAGGCAGTGCCAGGTTAATGGTTGAATTTGACAATTCTAAAGGTCTTTTCCAACCTTAATGACTGCACAGTTATTTTTCTTTTAGCACTAAACGCTACAGCTGTGTTTCCTGGGGAAGGTAAAGATAGGATGAGACCTGGCTGAGGGGACTGGGGGAGAGACACCTTCTTGATGTCTCCAACTCCCTGAAAGGAGGTTGTAACAAGGTGGGGGTTGGTCTCTTCTCCCAGGCAACAAGTGACAGGACCAGAGGAAACGGCCCACATTACACCAGTGAAGGTTTATACTGAATATTAGGAAAAATTTCTTCACAGAAAGGGTTATCAAGCATTGGACCAGGCTGCCCAGGGAAGTGGTTGAGTCACCATGGAAATACTTAAAAGACATGTAGATGTGGCACTTAGGACATGGTTCAGTGGTGGATTTGGAGTGCTGGGTAACGGTTGGACTCAGTGATCCTAAAGGTCTTTTCCAAAGTAATGATTCTACAATTCTACAAGAGGAGCTCTGGCAGGAGAAGCCAGCCTGCTTCTGGAATTGCTTAAGGCAAACCAGAAATCCAGCAAAAGTGTATGCATCAAAGCAATAAAGAAAACTGAGGTTATCAGCTAAACTGGATCACATCAAAAGGTATGTCAGGGTTTAGTTGGTTAGTTCATCACTTCTGCCAAGTTGGACCTGACTTGCCATGAGCTGCTATGGCAGTCCAGAGCACAAGATCTATGAAGATCCTCCTCATGCTCAGTTACAAGTTCAGACAATTACACAAAACCAGAGACCACTTCTCTATTTCAGAACATGGCAGTAGAATAACCTCTTATTTTGGTCCAAAAGTTCCTTGTAAATCCATTAAAGATAGGAAGTCCACCAATTCCTAAAATTCTACAAAATAAAGATCCCAACAAGTAAAACCAGCAAAAATTCTGTCTCCAGGTTTGTACTTAGACATACTCAGCAACATTTTTAGCTCCTAGAATCAAACAGTAATTAACATGCTTGCATAATCAAACAAATCTGCATGAGGTTATTTCCCAATTAGATCTTCAATCATTCTCACATCTGACATAGGCTACCTTACCACCGTGACTTGGCAGAAAGACAGGTAGTTGATGCTAAATTTATTTGGTTGCTTCTATTAAAAGTTAGAAGAGAATATCTGGGTGACTTCATGAAGTTCTCCACCACTAACAGTAAGTGACTGCTGAAGTTTAAATTTCTTTAAAGGTTTCCTTTCTCATGACCAAAAAAAAAAAGTTTTAGTTATCAAGTATAAGCATTGCTTTAAGAAATCCAGCTGCCCAAAACCAGCAGTTACAATGTCCCCGTAGGCTGACAACATGGATTCATTTCAGCCAGAAAAGTAAATGGCACAAACAACTTACCTCTCCAGAGTCTCTGCAGTGTTTGCATTTTACTACTCCAGTGGTTTAAGAAAAAGATAAACTTAAGGTAAAACACACATACAGAAAATACAATTCTCTCAATCAGTGATCATGAGGGAAAAGAGAAGAGCCAAGACACCACACTGGAGTAAATCAACGTGTCGTTAGCTTGAAAGGACATGACATTGCACCCTCCATACAAAGCTGCCTCATGGAAAGACAAGCAGCGCAAGCTTTTAGAGGAGATACATAATTTAGGAAAGAAACAGTACAAGGCTATGACAGGAGCAGCCTGTGTGTGAGGGTGAAATGTCATCATTTGCCCAAACTAGCAGGAAACACCCCAACTCTCACCAAAACCAGCTGAGAGGCATGGACCATGACAGCCAGCTCCACACTGACATGCAGCTGGAAGAGAACCACAGGGAGCAGAATCTTCTTGGCAAACATAAGGGAAGGGATCTGGACTGAAGGGTACCTGATGCTATCAGCTCTCAGCCTTGGTAGTTCTGACCTGCTGGGTCACACATGGCAGAGAGAATTTACTTAGCTGTTACTCTGGGCAAACAGTGAATTTTCATTAAATCTCCTACGTGCTTTTAAGTGCTTCTTTGCTAACTTTCCAAACAGGATTAGCAAGGCACATTAAAAGTGAACCAAGTATCAAATGCAAATTGAATCCATTTGCTAAAATACTAATGGCCAGATAACAGTACTATGAATATGGACAGGAGCATTGTATTTGATGAGTGCTGCCCATGCAAGCAGCACAACTTACAGAGACAGCTGCCTATCAGAGGCAAATTACAAAATTGGGTTTGAATTGAATCCTTTTGCTTTCAGGATATTAAAAAAAAAAAAATTAAAGTACTTTTAAAAATTGTGTAAAACGTTTCAGATTCAACTTCCATTTCATTTGGATGCTACATCCTGTTAATGGCACTCTTAAACAACTTGTGCCTTCCTTTTAAGGAGCTGGCTTTTAAAGGGACATCTAGTTTCAAATTAAAAACAAATGGTGAAGCGATGGATGCTAGATCAAGAAAAAACTGTGCTAATTTCATTTCAAAACAAAAAGATTGCTCAAAATTAGGAAATAAGCCTGATCCATGTTTTGGATGAAGGATACAATTACCAGGGAAACTCAGCTACAGCAGTGAAGTTGTTAATCATGATGACTTTCCTAAGAGTGATCCTATGTAAAAATTTAGTGATCTTAAGTTTTAAGCAGATCTGCTTCAATTACTTATCACAGTGACAGAGGCATACAAAGCCATGTACCAAATAGGCAGAGGCATCCTCCACCCACACCCTCTGGTCCAGGGAATGTGAGCTATCTGTCACTCCTTCCAAGCTCTGGAACGTGGACAGGAATGCTTGTGACTACAGAAACAAAAATACCTTTTATTCCTTTAGAGGAACATTCTGGGAGCACAACTATGCACAGTGCTCATGGTGACCACCTCTGTGATAGCTACCTCTAATTAAAAGCTCTCAGCACACGCAGCTATGTTCTCTCCCTGCAGATGGAATTTTGTTAAGCTTATTAAATAACAGGATGACCCTGCATGAGAAGCAAATAATACACAATGTGTGAGTGAGAAAACAATGCGGGCACAGGAATAACAGTGCTTGGCTGGGGAGCAAGCAAGCTGTTAATTGTCAGGCTCAGGAACTGGTTAGTTTAAGTAGTGCAGAAACTGTGCTCTGCTGCTTTTCTTCCATGCCTCCCCAGGATGCCAAGGTGGCAGTGGGAGGCTGATCAGAGTTCAAGGACATTAACTCAAAGGCCTTACTTCTGACCACATATTCTCATAGTCTTACAGCAGAGGATGGAGATGATATGAAAAGAAGGACTGCGACAAGGCAGACTGAACAGTTCTCATTCCAAAGTTTTAAAATCTGCCTTGTCCATAAGACGGTAGTGGATTTGGGGGGGCTGAGGAGGAGGGCAGCGTCTAACCTGACTTTCTTACGTCGATATGTAAAGGAATTGATGGATCATATTTAAGCAGGAAGTCACAGGGGGATGTGTACCCTATCAATACATCTAAATTATCTGGAATTTTTTGGGGGGGTTATGTGTCTGTGTGAACCTCACTATTGCTATTTAAATCTAGAGTGCAAAATGGGCTTCCTTGAGGTGTCAGGAAGCTTTTGTGTCTCTGTAGCAGAAATTGGTGGAGCTGAACTTTCTGGGCCCCTTTGTTCACAAATCCACATAACTAAGCCTTGTTAGATTTCTGGGTTAGTATCCTCTAATATGGCCTCATGAAAGATAGTGTTCAGTCTGCCAAGCACAGAGATCTAGCTCAGTCTCCTCTCCACCAGTATACTGACACCACTACTGGGATTTTGCTGGAGAACCACATCTGCCAAGAGAGTTTCAAGAAATAGAACAAAAATTACCAAATACTGATTTAAATTAGGTAAAAGAATGAAAGAGTCCAAGAGTTTTGGTTTTGATTTTGATCTGTGATCTTTAATTTGATTCAAAAGGAGTTAGAAGACTGAACACATAGAAACAGAGAGGTCCTGATCATTGTTTTATCCTTAACCCCTCTTTACCTGAGGTTTTGTCTGCAGTGTCTGAGCTCTTGCCATGGAGGTCTGCTTGTAGCCATTGGTACAAGACTACACAACATAACAAACAGAAATAAAAAAAGCAAGTATGAACAAAATGAAAAGATACACAATGTACTAGGGAAAGGGAAAAATATGAAGCAGACGTTAAATACTCCTCCTCGCAATCTCTCTTCCCCCTGCTACCAGCAAAGGGTAAAGCCACACGATAAATAAAACCTTCCATGCCTGGATTACTATAGAGGTGTTGAATGCAATGACAGACAGGGTAGAAATACTTGTCAAAATTAGTAACAAGATTAAATTCTCAGTACTTCAAACAACACGCTGCTTTACAGCTTCCCTATTATGAAAGACATCTTTGTTCACATGTTGAGCCCTTCCAGAGCCTGAGAAACTCAGGGGAAAAAACACATCAGTCCTTCAGCTAGTGTTGAACTAAACCCAAGAAGTGTTATTTAATATAATAGTGTTAGCTATGCTGTTACACCTTCAATCCTGTACTGCACGCCATTTTCAGGACTTACTGAAGTTACCTAACACCTCTATTCATCATTTGTCTCGTAACTGGGTGTTTTTAGACTAAAATTTGAATAAATAAGCTATGTTTAGAACTTGGATGAACAATTTTAATGTCTTCCAGCAACAGCTACCATTTCTAAAGGAAGAGCTTCCTGCTAGCATGTCTAACTGAGGCTTCTTCCAACTGGTTTGCTCATCTCCTGCAGACAAACAAAAATGTTTCCACAGATGCCTTGGTATTTCTTCGTCAACAAAAGTCACATTCACACACTACACAAAGGCATTACACAATCCTCTTCAAGTTAAATCTCTTTTTATAGAGCTGGCACCTATGTTAAAGCTGCAATACCAATGACCTCTCTGGTGATTCGCTCTCTAGGTGTAAACTCAGAGTAGTTCTGCTACAACCTCCTACTTGAGCTGTTAATCCAGACATCAGTTTAGAGGACCCAGAGAGTTCTGCCAAGGCCAGATTTTTTGGGAAGGCAGCCCTCAGCAGAGGGCACAGGAGTTCTTTTAACAGAGGTGTTTAGATGTGAACTTGTATTTTAAAATCATTTTCTCTTTTCTTTAGGAGGCACCTGAAGATAGCCCACATTCAAATCTGCAGGACGATGTTTTTCCACCCCACGTCTTGTTTCATTCTAATTTTGAGCTGTTTGAACTAAAAACTTGCATAAGTATTAAACTAAAGGAAACAAAACAGTTGTCAGAACTAGAGATGCGTCCTGCTAATGGCCCATATCTACACTATCTTTACAAGTCTCTCTGCCAGGGTGTCCTTTCAGCTCTCCCCTAAAAATTTTAATTGAAAGGGAATTTGGCACTGAGCTTCCACAGAGGTAGCCACCACCTTTGCAGTAGGAAGAGCGAAACGGAGCAACTCATGAAGTAATGTATAACCAGATGCACTGGGACAGGTTCTGGTTTGCTGCCCATTTCAGTCCTTTGACCATTTACTATCATCAATCACAGGGCTAAACAGTCACAGAAGTTATGCAAAAACTCCTCCACAAGAAGTCAAATTGACAACAATGATAGAAATACAGAGCTATGGACACTCCCCTGGGTTGTACAGCCTAATTCTTTACACAAACACAATGTAATGAAACACTATTATTCCCAGAAATTAATTACACTTGGAAAAGGTGCAGTACTTTAAAAATTCTATTAAAAAGGAGATCTGTTCCCATAAAAGTCATTGCACGTCTAAATAAAGACAAAAAGGCTCTTAGCATGAGAAATTTAGTTTGCCATCATCTCTTCCTTCTGTCCTTGATTAAAATACTGAACTATCTGCCTACTAAGTAACATCATACAGCATCAACACTGTCAGTCTTAAAATAGCCCCAAGCCCCAGCTGCCAAGAGACCACAGACATGTCACTACACTAGCAAGTCAGTATGAATTATGCCGTCCCTTTTACATAAAAATTGTATTATAATCTTGTCAATTCCAAAAAATTAAATTATGTCAGTTTGGGTGTTTTTTTGCAGTGGAGCAGGTGGAGTTTAATAAACAGGTACCCAGTGCACGGTGCTCCAATGCTTGGAGTCTGTCTCCAAAGGCCGAAGGCATTAGCAGGCAACAGAGGAGCAAGTATAAAACTGGACCTATACTTAAAAGTACAGGAAATTATTTAGGCTTCAGGACTTTACTTTTTCTACGAATCAAGGTGTGGAATTCACTCATACTCTTCATGCTGCCTTAACAAGTATGGGGTCCCAATCTAGGGAAAACACGCCCCAGAGATCCTTGGCCTATCCTGTTCACATACAAGTGGCATATTTTCATTTCTATTGCACGTTTATATTCAGATCTGCTGTATTTTTTGAACACTTGGTATGGAATGAATGAGCATTTTTACTAATAGAGAAAACAATCTGAGCAACAATTAAAAGCTCATTTAAACTGAAGTTTCATACATCATTATTCTTAAACTGCCTGCTAAGTTTTTGTTTGGTTACACAGGACATGAGCAAGGTACATAAACACATGAAATTGAAGAGTTTGAAATGCAGCTCTCAGCTCCCAAAAGAACATCAATGATGGCAGAGTGACAAATGTTCAAGCAGGAGTAAGACACCAGCTCAGGTCCTTAAACACAGCAGGATGCTAAAGCCTGTCCAGCGAGGGGATCCCTGGCTTTGGACCAACAGGCACCTGACTACTGCAGTTTTGGGCTGAACTGCAAAGAAAATGAAGGCATTTTAGATGCCATCACATCCCCTATGAAGTTTGAACAGCTTCCTACTCACTGCAATGCCAGTTTCCCACTCCTTGCTTCATGTGTTCACCTCCCTCCACAGACAGAACACAGGATGAGGTGCCCAGTCATGCCTTTTGCACAGCACATCTTCCATGCTTGTGCTTTCTACTTATTTTCAGGGACAGGATCAAGTTCAAGTGCATCTAATTTCTGTCTTAGAATACGATGTTGCATTCTCAGACTGGTTTTGGAAATAGTCTCACTAATACAATTTCTGATTCAAATGAATCTTAAAACAGGTTTTGTTCTCTACTCCATTGTGACAGAGGTAGCACAAGAGTCTTGTCCCAAGATCTGTTTTGTTACAGTTGGTATTTCTGGAAAAAAGGAAAGAACCCACCAAAACCCACAAACAAGTAGAACTTATCATCCTAAAAGTCCCTGTACTATTACAGTTTAGGTTTGTGTGCAAGAATGCAGGAAAGAAAGGGAAGTTTATCAGTAAATTTTGCTTTGGGGCTTTTTAAAGACAGAACAGCCAGCTTTATTTTTAAATTTCCAGTCCACTCAGTTATCTCTTAAACCACTCTGCAATGCACATTCTACCATGCAGCAGTATTAGTCTCCACTCATCAGGATGGCAAGTTTCAGGTGTTTTGTTACTTGAAGTCAGAAGCACTTGCACCAAAGCTGAGTTTATATAGTAGCAGAGCATTAATTAATTCACTGATACAACACCTCCTGCCAACCTAATTAAGCTCAGCTTGCAAATCAGTACAAAAAAAGAAAGTTTAACTTGGCCTGAACCATTTTCAGCACTAGGCAACTTTGACATCAACAGAGCATGAAGATGTCCACACTGCAGCTTGAATACTTGGCTAAACCCAGGGATTTAGTTTTCTTTTTACCCACGTCACACAAGCTTGAGGCCTCAGTTCCCTGGACTCGGCAATGTTACACCGGATTTCTCCAGTTTAAAAGAAGCCCTTCCTTGCTGATGTTGCCAAGAGCTACCCCTTGATGTGCTGAGCCACACATGGGATGCAAGGGACTCATGGTTGGGCTTTACTCGGCACTGTCCACATGCTGTTGGCACCAGAAGGAAGCTATCCCCAGTTTCTGAGGAAGATCCGTCTTCTTCCAAGAGCACAGTCCATAACCCAAACACTGGCACTCAAGATGGATACCTAAAACACCCTGATCAGGGATAGCCTCTTTGCAGCCCTTTGAAGAGCTGGCCCCCACCTGTAAGGTTTAGACAGCTGGTTTCGTTAGTGGGGCAAAAGAAGGATTTAGAAAGGGTGGACCCAGAAGTGGCTCCCCACTGTAGTGAGTTACTTCTTTTGCACACCCTTTACAAGCACAGGGTTACAGGAAGGTGACTGTCACCTGTCAAAGCTGCAGCTGCTAAGCTTTAGGAAAACTTAGTTAATATGTGGTCTTGATGGGAAAAGGGTCAGGCAAAGAAAGAATTTTGCTTCTTGCAGTCACCAAAGCTCCTTCATTGGCGTAAAGTAGAAGCACTCCCTTGTGTAGCACAAACTCTGCTTAGGGAGTTTTGAGAAACTGCTGTTTAAGTTGCTACCAATAAGGAATTGTCCTTATGACAGTTTCCAAGAGCCAGTCTTCCACTAGTTTTCAACAAATGAATCCTTTTAGAAGGAGAAAAGACAAAAAACCTTCTGCACGCTGAAAAGTCACAAGAACCCCCAGGCAAGGTTTGAAATTACCAGAGCTTCCGGACAGAGAAGGGTGGCAAGCAGGAACGGAGATGCAGAGAGACAAGGATCTGCTGCCCACACAGCCATATTCGTTCTTTAAAGCTGATACTTCCACTCAAGAGCTACCTGAAAACCATTTCAATTTGGAGACTGCTCTCAGCTGCTTCAACCCAGCTGTACCACAGTAACTGGAGAGCAGCATAACACTGCAAATGCTTTGATGGTGGGCAAAGCTGTCACCAAAGGACTGAGGCATTTATACAACATGCTGGATGATGCAGTTATTAGTAGCTCTGAAAAAAGGAACAATGGAGTTTTGTCAAAGAACATTGTTAAAAGGAAAAAAATGCCACCATGAATAAAAGATCAGCTATTGTAACTACTTCAGGAACATCTCTGCAAGAAAATACAGGTGTTAGACAACACCAGCTTCATTTACAATCTGAAGAATGACAGTGAGTTTACAGAAGGGATAATTAAGTGCATCAGTGCACAGTAATGTGCATGTAAGCCACATGAAGAATATTCTTTATGCTTGTGTAAACCTTAAGTAAATCATTACTAGTTAGATTAGTTAGATACAGCCTTAGGTTTTATTCATTGCAGCAGACCTCTATTTCAGACAAAGCATAAACCCCCAGTTTTAAGCTTTATCACTCCTGCCTATTTTGTGGCCAGTTTCCAAGTTTACTAAAAATACAGAAAGCTGACACCAGTACCCAATCACCAGGTCACTGTAAAGCTTCAGGACTCAAATCCAAAGGCATGGACAAACACTAATTTCTGGATCCAAACTAGATTCCAGGTGGAAAACCCAAAGCACAGCATCTTTTCTACCATGTCTCTAGATTTAGTTCAGATGCCTACAAAGGCTACCAGAAACGAAATCCTTTGGCGTTCCTTAACACCTTGGGGAGTATTAGGTGCCAAAGCATCTGTGGAAAGAAGGATCTCACTTGAAAAGGCCAGAAAAGTAATTGTCTCTGGGTACAGCTCACAAATGCCCCTGTGCCTCAGAGGCTTTCCTGCCTTGTCCCACTCATCCCCACAGACATCTGGAAATAAAGGCAATTCTGCAAGTGCAATCCTGACCCTTGTGCCTCAAAAACACCACTTCAAGGCTTCTACCAGATTTCCTCTCAGGGGTATTTTGAAGTTGCTTGCTCTCCCAACAACCCAGCTTTAAACCCCAGGATACACCTTCCACTGCCATCAAGATCTCTTAAAGAACACAGAAAAGTGCAAAGGGCTCTGTATCTTACAAGTCTCCCCTTTGCCAAAGCTCAGCAATGAAAACCAGTCTCTCACCCCTTCTTCCCTCACATTTCCACTGCCACTCCAGCAAAAATCCCTCTATCAGAAGATATCCACTTAAGAATGGCATATGTTTCAAGAATGTTTTTAGACTCTAAAGGTAAAAAGACCCAGGAGAGCCACAAAAGGGAACGGGGAGCAATTCCTGGCCTGAAACCAGATTGAAGAGAGCCAGTGGGACTCTGAAAAGGGAGAGATGCACAGAAAGGAGAGTAAGAAGCTGAGGTCCACTTTCAACCAAAGTGCACGTCTTACCTATTATTCAGTGCCCCGCTAGTAAGAGTTGAAAGCAAGAGAGAACAGAGATCTAAATACACCTAAAATTACTTGGCTTTTAAGCAAATGTTTGCTCTTTACCACTAATCCTCTAATCTTCTGGTGCCTGGATCCCAGGTTGATTGGCATACTAAAAATACACAGGTAGAAGGCATGTAATTGCTGCTCTGATTTTTACATAAACATGACCTGCCACCAACTACAGATCTACTTGAAAACCAAGGCTTTTAGAGCCACCTCAAACAGACACCAGAGCCCTCCTGGCCGTTGCACACAACTCCTGTTATTTCTACATGACACATGTTGTAGTATTTTACACCTTCCTTGGGCATAAAGTGGAATTTCATGGAGTTAAATAAAATGCTTCACCTAATGAGGCAAACCATACCATGCTGCTTTGGAGCCTCGGCTGTTACATTATTACACATTAGAAACGGAGTGTTTCATACTGAGCAGAGCAAGGCTGCATTAGGCACGGACCACAGCTGAATACACTTTAGCAACTACAGTCTTTGTGAGTGTACAAAGGTCTGGAAGGTCTAATAAACACAAGGAGTACATGCAAAAGGAGAGAGAATTAACACAATGTACGGGTGTAACAACGTAACTCTGAAAAGTGTGCTGTCTTGGTGTGACAATGTGGGGCAGCTAAATCTGAACATCCTGTTGCGAAAAAACAAGAACATTGTCATTTTGCATTGAAAAAGTTGTTATTCCTTCAAATCAAGGCAGAAGAGAGTAATTTTGGGCGCTTAAGGATGGGTTTCAATAGTCCCCACACAACATTCCCTATAAAACATAAGCCCACTGACTCAATCATTTTTCTGTGTTAGAGAAAGCACACATGCTCTCACAACCTCACACTTGTGCATGCCTCCTCTCTCCCAAAGAGAGGGGCCTGGCAGGAACACTCTGCTCTGGGATAAAAGCTGCCCCCTGCACCTGCGGCTCTTCCACAAAATGGCCTGAGCAACAATAGAGACAGTCCTCAAACCTGGACACCAGCTGGCTCCTAATTCCACACAGCAATGCAGTAGCATCAGGAGTTCCTGCATTGCTCCTCTGGGATTAAAATTCCCATCTCAAATCAGGCAGGATACACACATGTCAGATTAAAGAGATGCAGGCATTTGCATACATCTTCAGGGTTTGACAGGTTTGTGGTGATTTATTCTGCAACCTGCAAACACACCAGGAGCATCCCTGATGGATGCCTCCTCAATGCAAAGGTTAACAGGTCTGTGTGCATTGTATTAAATATTTACATTAAGGAAGCAATTTCTTTTTTTTTTTTTTTTTTAATATTTAAATGGGAAGCACACACAAGAGGAAAGACCCAAACTAAAAAATATTTGTGACAACAAACGATGCAGATCTCAGCAGTTACACAGCTGTTAGCAATAAGCTAAGCAGAGGATAGCTGAGCACAAGTATTACTGGATATTTGCTAAAATAAAGTCTGTAGTTTTACTATCAAGATGAAAAAATACTTTCTTGTTAAGGACTATAAGATGATTCACTAATATTAGATTACCACAGAATATAATGAATATTTCAAGGGCTTTACATGTATACAGGCAATCATTCCAATAGGGCGGCTCTCCAAGTTGTCACAAGAACACGTGGTGCATGTGGGGAACAGAATTCCCCTTTGAAATCAAAAACACTATGTATGTATAAGATTAAAGGAATCTGAGCACTCACATACAGCTGCAAATTCAAGGGTCATAAAGGAATTCCAAAACATTCAAACTTCTAGCTTAACTTATTTATGAGCCAAACCAACAAAGCTTCCAAAACACACTTCTTTTGCCTCTGTAAAAGGCTGCTTGCTGAAGTAGGACTTCACCCCAGGCTTTGAATTCAGTAAGGTTTATTCTCCGTTTATAATTATATGACAGCCTGAATATCACTTATTTTAATGCAGAAATATGAAACTTCAACCTGAATCTGTATTTTGTAGCATCAGAGTATCCATTTATAAACAGCCTGAGGAACGGTGGGTTCTGGGGGTGCTTCTGGTTAACCCCTTCCCAAATTATTGCCTCCCTAAAGAAACATCCTTCTGCCACCCACCCCAGAGCTCTAAACTATTTGGTGTGTTTATTCAGGGGCCTTCTCCACCTTTCCTGCTTCCTTTCTTACACTGGTGCTTCCCAACAAAGCTGCTTTAGGCTGCAGGTTAAGCGCTGAGCCCCATTTCATTCAGGCCAGGAACACTTTGATTTTGCAATGAAGGTGGAAGATGCAGCAATCCTGCACTAAAGGCACTAACTCATGTCACCTTCGCACCTTTCCACTGCTTTCTCCATGACTAAAGAGTTGAGGGATTTTGATGCAGCCTGCAGGGGTAGATCTTGAGCAGGTGAATTAAGGGCAGCAAAACCTGAGCCCTACACAGGTACAGCTCCTTCTCCATGTTAGGTCAAAGTGCAGTGGCCCTACCCAAATGATAACACACAGACTCACATGACCCTGCAATAGTCATCCAGGTGGACTCTCCAACAGAGGTCTGCACTTTCCTAGACAAACAACAACATTGCTGCATCTCCCTGAACTGTCAGGGCATGACAAAGAAGCCATGGAATCAATATTGTCTAAAATAAGTGATATTTCATAAATCTTTATTTTCTGCTTTGAAAAGGCATTTAATTGCAACCTTGTGTTAACCTGTAGAAGCAAAAGCACTGACTTCTGTTCTAACCCAAGGTCGATTTTTCTCTTTCCCTAACCTTTCTTTTACTTAGTATTTTGGAAATTGTGCTCTTTTAAGAAAGACCGTAGTTCAGTACGGAAACTACAGTACGGTGTATTCCAAACAAAAAGTAACACAAAGCTTTGCAAAGATCCTCAACAAAAAACAAAACTCCAAAGCTAGATGATGAACTTGGAAATTGCTGCACCTCCATACATTTCAAGTCCAACATATCCCTTTCTTCAAATCCATGATCTGTGCAAGCTGAGCACATACAAAACTTGAAACCACACATGGTCTTTAAGATGGAGAAAGGAGCTGCACCAGCTCAAATTTACTGTGAGGGTGGTGAGGCACAGGAATGGGTTGCCCAGGGAAGCTGTGGTTGCCCAGGGAAGCTGTGGTTGCCCCACCCCTGGAAGTGTTGAAGGCCAGGTTGGATGGAGACCTGAGCAACCTGTTCTAGTGAAAGGTGTCCCTGCCCACAGCAGGGGGGTTGGAAATACCAAAAATTACAAACCATTCTATCATTCTATGAACTTTCCTGAAGAGCCCTTCTACTTGATGACAAATAATTAATTCCCTGACAAGAAGAACAGCTCTGCACTTTTCACAGTGCAGAGGCAGAAGAGGCAGAAAGCAAGAAACTGAAATCTGAACATAATGGTCAATCAGGAGCGTGTTAGGTAAGCAAGCAGGACCTCAGACCCCAGCACTGGCCATCACAGAGAGCATCAAATCCCCTCCACGTTTGTCAGGGATACAGGATCTGTTCAAACAGATTTGTAGAATCTTGCTACTCCCTCCTGAAACCCGGTTTGTCATCACCAAGGTAGGAGTGAAATTGTTCCAGCATCCCTTTAGCTGCCATCTGCGCTCCCACAGGGAGGGGGCCCAAACTTGTCAAATGCCTTGAATTAAAAAAAACCCACTTCTTGCATTAGAAATGGGAAGAGGTGGCAATTTCAGGATAACAGCCTGAAGCCACTGGCCATCAGCAGAGCACACTGCCTATAATTAAGCAAGAAAAACAGGTGCCCCCCAGAATCCAAGTGTAACAACTGCATTGGGGAAAGCAATTTTTGAATATCCAGAGACTAACAGAGACTCTGAAACTCAAAGTGGTAACTTGTTTAGGAAAAAATACCAGTCTTGAAGGACAGAAGATAAAAGGGGCTTTGGGTTACAGCAAATCTAGTTTCTGTTACTGGCCCTACCTCATTTGAACAGCCCAGCCCTCCCCATCTGCTCTGCCCACCTGCAGCATGGGCACAGCTCTCATGCAAGCCAGGATGCTCCCAGCCAAGACTGGAAAAAAAAAAAAAAAAAAATTTTTAAATCACTACCAGAGTTGGAGAGGTTCATATATATTTTCCAGCCATTTCAGTGACTATTTGAGGATGTACACTGGAGGCTCCTTTCAAAGCCCATCCAGTTCTGTAAGTACCCAGCTGGATGGCAGGTTTTCAGAAAATCAGTGGTATTTTTGTTTAGTTGGGGCTTTTTTAACCTTTTACTCCTGCTTAAGAGTATGCCCCAAACCATTTCATCTCCCTCTAGGGAAATGGTGTTCCAGAAGGCACTGCTGGTAGCTAATACTCTTCTGCCTTAATGAATAATCTCACAACCACTAAATGTTCCAGGCCATCAGACACTGCCTGAGGAGACCATATCATGTATCAGTAAGCACAAGGCAAGGCTGGGCCTTTGGTCCCTTTTTCTTCACTGAGACCTGAAGGAGTTTTCTAGTGATGAAAGTATTCAGAGACCTGCTCTGTTCCTGTGTCTCACTTCACTCATCTCAGACAGGTTTGCTGCTCCAGATTTTTCCCTAAGAAGGAGGATTTCTTACGTTGTGTAGCTTATAATTAATTGGGGCACCTCAGACCAGAAGGTCTGCTTGCTCTCCCTAAATGAGCTTCTGAAACAACAAAAACATGCTTAGCATGTGGCGGGGATATGGTTCAGAAGTTCATTTGGGCTTAGCTTTGTACAAGAAAACAGTTTTGACATGCAAATTTAGGCAGACTCATATTTAGCAGAGGTTTAGGAGGCCTAGAAAACATTCAGAGCATGGCTGTGCCTGCTATGGATAACACATGAGCCCATTCCAGGTTGTTCCCAGTGAACTCTCATAGCTGCAGTCAGAGAAGGGATGACTAATGCTGAGCATATACACAAACAGACAGACCGCTGTCAGAGTCACAGAGGAAGCTGAAGAATTTCAGGTGTAGAATCATCCAAAATATGGACCTGTAAAAGCAGGGGGATCAGGATTGAGTGGATCAGAATAACCAGATCAGGAAGGACCTCTGGAGGTTATCTAGTCCACGTCCCTGTTCAAAGCAGGGCTGACTTCAAAGGCAAATCATAGTGCTCAGGAGCAGGACAAAAATAATTTTTGAGATGAAAAACTGCAATGACAATTCAATAGCTGCAAGGAGGAGAGAGCAAAGTAAGACATCAATATTTCAGAATCTTTGGAGCAAACAGTGTAAGGCAGGTTCTCTCTGATTTAATGCTTGCAGTGCAAACCAGGAGGCACTTGTGAACCTGCAAGGTAAATGCCAAGCAGGAAAAGTCTGTGAGGCACTTGAGCTATGAATCAGCCCTTGCCAAGCCTCTGCTCTTCTCTTCAAAATATTTCCACCTCCTAGTCTTCATGTTGTTTAGCACTAACACATCTATAATGGTATAACACAATAGCAGCAGCATCACTAACATCATCTCTTGCTGGAGACCACACACTGAACTCATTTCATTGTCTGCCACCTTGCCTTTCCAGGAGAGGAGAGCCCAGCACGCTCAAAGGCATCATTTGTATTTCCTGGATATTACAGCTCCGTGGACACTGCATCTTCTCCTGGCTTTTTTATCTATGGCCACATACAGTCAATCATGCTGATTTCTCACTGTGAAGCCACTTTTTTTGGCAGCTGTCTGCTTTCACAACAAGGCCCAAGAAAAATACTCTGCACAGTTTCAGTGCTTCTCCTAGCACAGCTGCATCCCGAACAGGACTTAGGCTAATCCCTCCCAAACAGCCCTGTTGCTCTTGCCTTGCCACAGAGCAGCCTGCTGCAGCCCCTCTGACATTGGTTTAATGCTGATTAGTCCCGACACAATTCTGGTGCAGGCTTCCTGCCAGGCAAGGGAATGAACAAAATTGGTTTGCGCACAGACCAGACGACAGCTGCAGTCACTCCAGCTCAAATCTGTTGAATAAGGACCCTTTTCTTATTTACCAAGATGAGGCTAAATTAGCCCAGCATGAGACAGAAGGACAGAGCAAATCCTAAAAGCCAGCGATGCCAACCTGGCTCTGAAGGTGTGAGATGAAACTTGGTCAGGCCCCAGCACTTGGGCTTAAGGAAGCCACAGGGGAAGTGTATGCTTTGTGTTAAGCAAACTCCCAACCCAGGGAAGAGCTGGAGTTTTAAAAAGAAAGTATTTTGTGGGGAAGATTACAAGCAGGATGCCCCCAGATTTTTTTCAGAGCCCGAGAGACAGTCTGTGCATACTTTCTTGGAGCATATTTTTCCCCATCACTTTTTTTCTTCAGCCCTAGGAGAAAAGCCTCCAGCTTTCATAATCCCCCTATCCCCACACTGCCCTTGTTTCTAAAATGCAGAGGGGTATTCTGTTAGGAAGGCTTCCTCCTCAGGAGTGACCTATTGATTTGATCTGGAATATCACCTCTGTTTGTGGAACTACATACAGATCTCTTGACACGAATTACAGAATCCAACATCTTCCCAGAGGCAGCACATGCACAGAGGCAAAAGATGCATGTGAACTGCTTGCACAAACTTACTGTCAGCATGGCTGGTATTACTCAGGCTATTACAAAATGGATTTAATGGAAAAGTAACACTGCTGAGCTTTCTGGTCTTTGAGAAGTCTTTAAACCCATATCCAAAACTGGATACAGCACCATAGGATTTTCCTTCTATATTTAAGAAAAGCCTGGCTTTTGGTGCTTGCAGGGTTGGCTGCTCACTGACTGGGGGTTTATGGATTTGTTAAGTAACTCCTCCTTTGGTCTGGGCACCTCAGCTCTGCGGAATGCTCTTTCCCATCACATTTCCTCCCTCAGCCACCAGAAACAAGGCTCCTGCCCACGTCAGCTACAGCTGAGGCACCACCTTCCCTGGTTTCCAGTCCATGCGTGGCCTGATCCAGCAAGGAAAAAAGCTTAGAGTGTTTTACAAGCATCCTCACAAAATGCAACTACAGCTTTGTGCTGGTTTTGGCTGGAGTAGAGTTAATTTTCTTCACAGTAGTGAGCTATGGCTTGGATTTGTCTTCCCAAGCCACTGTTACGCGTGCTGGAGCCCTGCTGTCCTGGGGATGGCTGAACACCTGCCTGCCCATGGGAAGCAGTGAATGAATTCCATTTTTTTTTTGGCTTTGCTTGCACAGGCTGTTTTTAGTTTACCCATTAAACTGTCTATTTCAACCCACAGTTTCTCATTTCTACTCTTCCAATTTTCTCCCCCATCCCACCAGGGGAAAGTGAGCAAGCAGCTGCATGGGGCTGAGTTGCTGGCTGGGGCTAAACCATGACAAACTTCTTTCTAAGGGGCTGCTCTAACACAGAATAAGAGGTAGAACATTTGCCTTCAGGCATGAAAAATGTGTTCAATTTTTTGCTTACTGGAATGAGGAGAGACTGTGTCTAAATTTCCCTCTCCCACTTCCCAAAAGAGGCGATATCAACCCAAAACGGCTTGCTGCACAACAAAAGAAATGCACCATAAGTACATTGAAAGAAGACATGCAAGAAGAATCCCAGCCATTATCCAGCTGTACTTTCAGTCAGTCCATGAATACATTTGCTTCAGCTTCACATGCACTGGGATACTCCTAACCAGCCCTCATATAACAGAAGGCTCTGTGTGGTATCTCTCAAGCGGTGTGTCTAGCCACCAAAGGAGATCCCGGCAACTAAAAGCATCTAAAGAAAGTCTCATTTTAGGTTTACTTCACATGTCACCTACAACACTCCCAAAAAGCAAAATGCCATCCTTTATTTTAAAAAAAGCCAAAACAAAGTAACAAAAAAAGTGGTGTAGACCAAAGGAACTTTGCATTTAAAGCCATCTGGGGAACTGTGCAGAAGGACCTGGCCATGCAGAAAGCTGCCTCAGGTCACAATCTGAACACCTTTTTTCCTTATCAGCTGATCAATAGACAGCTTCTACACAGAGAGAAAAGCAAAAGCCAGTCTTTTTGAGGACGCTGAAAAGAAAAAAAAAGTAAACTTTCTTAAAAGACAAAAATGGACACAGAAGGGGAGGGGAGGTACAAGGCGAACTTTCATATATCTATATATTGACAAGACAGAAGTGTTACTAATTTTAAATTCAGAATTTATTCATGCAGTTACCAGTCTTTCTGAAGTTCCCCATTTTACCTCCAAGACTTGCTGTGTCTACATAAATATAACCATATCAAAGACTGAAGAAGATTTTAAGCATCTGAAGATGAGCACCAACAAACCACCAGTTTCTGGAACAGTAGTTTCACTTCCCTGAAAGTAGCAGACAGGGCAGAAAGGTCTCTCAGCAGTCAGCAACCGTCAATAAACAGTTCAGTAAATTTACCATGGCAGAGTTATTTACTGCACTGGTGCTGGGAAGTCACTTCTGCTAAAATATTATTACAGATGAAGCTTAGCTGAAGTCTCAGATCCAGCACAGGACAAGCAGTGCTTTCATCAACCCATCATCCCTGAGAGAACAGGCGCTCAAGTGAGCTTGTGGTAATCCCTTTGCTACGCTATTCCCCTGTGACCAAGTTGCACAAGTTACCTTTAAATGGATCAGCACCTCGGGTGACTGATTAAAGTCATTGCTCATCTTGAGTGAAACCTCAAAGCAGGCAAGGTGTGTTGATCGCTGTTACACCTCATATAGGTTTAAAGATTTGATATGGAAAAGTCTAAAAAGTCTAGTGATTTGCCATCAACCCTTTAGGACATAAGGCTTAGCCAGGTACGAGAGCAACACACAGCTGGCTGGCTCTTGGGGAGATGGGTTGGAGGGATACAAGGATCTCCAACGGAGGAAGGTACAGTCAGCTGGTTGGCTAAGCAGAAGGTGTCCAAGAGAGCACAGCTCTAATTCTCCTTTCATCCCTGTTCACCTCTTTTTCTCAACTTGGCAACTGTACTGTCTGCATTTCAATCTCATGATTTGTTTAATGAAATAAATTTAAAACAAAGTATCTTTTATGCTGACCTCAAGCTGCTTCCCGTGAGAAAAGGTTTCAGGCCAAGTGCTGGGCATTAGATACTGTCTTTCTTCAGGGTGGCTATCCCAGAAATGAGAGCACCAGAGTACCATCACTGTATGAAACCCTCTATCCTCTGGATATTCTGGAGAAACCAACACAGCCCTGAGGTGGCTGTCCCCCAGGCTCTGTGTGGCAGGACACAGCCAGGCTAGCTCCCTGGCAGCAATAGGACAGGGGGGTGAGAGAACCCCAACCCTGGTGCCAGAATAACACAGGCCAGAGCCAAGTGGCTGACTCAGAGAGCAGAGTTCACAACCAAAAGCAATTAAAGTATCACCAAGCCTAATTGCCAAACAGGTGTATATTGCTATAGTCTGTTGCTTTGTTACATTCCCTCCCAATACCTCGATGCTATTCCTAACTCCATGGCCCCAGGTGTTCCTGACACATTACCATTGATACAAAGGCATGGATTGCCGCAGTAGGCACCATACGATGTAATGCAGCTTGAAATTATTCAGAACAGGAAGCAGAGCCCCCATTCCTGATTTGTAGTCCTGCTGCTTTCCCTTCAGTCCCTCTTAAATGATATCCATATTTCTTTACTCACACATGACCTGAGTCACAAACAATTAGAAGAGAGTGGGAAAGCTTGCATTATGTGATTATAATCAGATTTTTTTGCTCCTTGTCTGCAATGATCTTCTATCCACCCTTTACAATAATGTAAAAAGCAAGGCAAATTCAGGCATCCAGAGAGAAGCTGGAATAAACATTGTTCTGTTTTAATGTGTCCTCAACTGTTACTTATATGAATGTCTAATTACCCTGGGTTTTTTGCAATACAAAAGCTGACTTGGCCTGCGCTCATGCCACAGGACTTGGGGATGTTTTCACAAAGGCAAAGCTTTTGAACAGAAAGTGAAATTGGGGAGACCATTCTGCTGCAGCCCAAAGGTGGGTGTAGGGTGGGAATGAGAGAGGGAGGAGGATACCATAGCTCCCACCAGCACTGCTGTGTGTGCCTTCCCCCAGGAGATGCGACACAAGGGAAACCCCACAAAATGCCCCAGCTGCAAGGAAATGCTTATGCTCACTCTCAGATGGCAAAAATCAATCATGCACAAGGCAAATCCACAGGAGACCTGGGCTCCATTTGTTCCAGCACTCAAGGAACTGATGGTTGTTTGCTTTAAATATGTATTATTTCTACACAGCAGCAGTTAACATACCACTTATTACTCCCAGCATCTGATAGGAAGGTGCACATTGATGCTGGTTCACAGTTCCCATGCAAGCTACCCACCCATAACACAGGAACAGTCTCTTAGAACTGCACACAAACAGTGCTTTGCAATTTAAGCTGATAGAGGGGGAAAAATATAAACCCCCTTGCAAGCAAAACAAAAACCTGTTTCCAGGGGGTGTGTCTCCATCATCTTCTAGCTACTGTTTTCCAACACTACCAGCCATTAATCCTCAGAAAGATACGCTTCCACTTAAGAAGAAAATACTGCACAGAAAATGAAATAAGTTGGAAATTATAAACTTGCAATCATGACAGCAACTGCTACTAGAAGATTTTCTGTGCCCTTCTGGCTCCTATTTAGCAGGTTTCTGTTCCAGTGTAACCATAGGAACAGCAGTGAAGAGTCTCATTTGAAAGCCTTCACTTCAGCTGGTAGGTTAAGTTATGAGACTGCAGTGGGCTTGAATATTAAAAACGTTCAAACAGCTCTAAAAAAAGCTCAATTTCTGTTGCAGGAGACAGACATCCATGTTGTAAACAGATGAAGTGCCCCACCAATAAATAGAACAAACCAACCCTACTGATGGAGGTTAGTAAAAATCAGGCTCAATAAACAGGTTAAGAATACAAATCTTGAATTGTTTAACACACTAAAACCGACACCATATGTTTCCTGTAGCTGGTTTTTTGTGTAACAGACCACAGCAAGACAACTGGATGAACAATGACAGTCCTCAGTAACACCACAACTTCACTGCAACATTCACCCAAACATGTGAATTTAATATTCTAAATTTTACTTAATCTTTCAAAATAAAAAATGACACAGTTCTGGCACATCATCTTTCCTTTGGGAAAAAACAAAAGTCAGCTATCTTAAAAAAAAGCCACAAGAACCAAGCCAACCAAACACATGGCCCAAAGACATAGGGATGTTAAAGGGAACACAGGTAAAATAAATAAATTATGAATCAAAAAGGTCTACCTAGGCGCCTGGTATCTATGCACTTACACCTTTTTCCTAAAGAACTTTAGACAGCCACTACCCTAAAGCATCTGTTAATTTTCACACCTTAGCAGTAAGACTCAAGAGTTGGAGACACATTCAATTATTCAGCAATAGCTATTTAAAACACTGTATTACAATAAACAACTGAACAAAAAACCAGATGGGAACATGTTCATGTTGTATTCACTACAAGGACAGGCCTGTACATTATGGGAAAGCATCGTGTCCATTTTTTATAGATTAGTGAATACAGTAACTTTTAAGTGATTATTATGTCCATGATCTAAAGAAAAAGTAAGTAATCTTTTGGTACTTATCTGTTTGATTTGCTGCCTCAGTTCAGAAGGAGTATCGACATTTTTCAAGTGGTTACAAAAATTACGGGATCTCTGCGAGACCACAAGAGAGATGAAGAAGAATATAAAATGTACGTAGATGGCTACTGAAGCTTCATTTTAGGCAACAGGATTTGCTGTCCTTAAAGTGGCTGCAATCTTCTGCTTAATTTCTTATCCCTGCTCCTGCTCCACAGGCTCTGGCTGGGGAAGAGGCAGGAAGCGATGAGTATTCTGTTCTCAAGGCTGTCTTAGCATCTCTTGTCAAGTATTTAGCAAGGATCAGACACATCCAGATTCTTTTTCTTGTAACTTTACTCATTACCATTTCACTGGCCCGTTTACAATTTTCTGTCTATTGCTGCTGCTCAAACACACTCTTCAGTCTGTCTTGCACACATTCACTTTTAACTGATGCTGAGACTTTGCTCCCACAGGCCACTCTCTGCTTTGCCTGTAGCAATAAGATTTTCAGGAGTGTTTGGGACCCCACAGATCCCTGCAAAAGTACAGCCGATGTGGCAAATAATGTGGAAAACCCCAGTACTTTTATTTTCTCTTTTGTAATATTGGCCATCTCTAACCAGAGCTTCAGAACTATGATTTGTGTAGCCTTAGAGAAACTGAATAAAACATATGCTCATGTCACTGGGAGCTCTTCACATCTAACCCAGAGCTAGCAGCCTTTACTGGCTGGACTGTTGTCAGGAGACTACAGGTGTTCTACCAAGAAGGTTTGTACTGGCTATAAATAGGAATAGGCACCACAAGCTGTGCTTGTAGTTAATTTTGGCTTTATTTTAAGAGAGAAATCAAAGTTTTCTATTTCCTGTGTCCTTGTTCTAAACACCTGTAAAGCTGAGTCAATTCACTTCGTTACAAATGCCACAAAAAGATCTCGGACATCCCTGTTCCAGGTTTTCACATTTCTTCTGTTTAATGAGTCTCATTATTATTGCAAAGCCCTGTCCCTGCTTTATTTACAGATGGTAAATCATGCTATGTTCAGATCCACAGATAAAATTTTCATGTTAAACATCTGCACGTTAATTACGATATAAAAGTCTCCACAAGCTCCAGTGGGTTCCATGGTAGGCTGTGATGGCTCAGAGGAGTTTTCAGCCTCCTCTGTTAAAAAGACAGCTGGAGGATGTGGAGGATATGAAGAAAAGGAAGCAAGCAACACCAGCTTTAAACTTCAGGGGAAACTGTCTCTGGTTTTGCAGGCAGAAAAACTTTCAAATTTCTCAAGTGTGGAAATTTTACATAAAGGAAAAAGGATTTCAACATGCACTGATTAAAAAAATGAAAACAAAAGACAGACATGCTCTCTAGAACTTGAGGCCCCAAACTTGCAAAAGAAAACTGCTAGGACACAGAAGAAAGGAAGGTAAGAATGAAATAAGTGAAAACCAACCGAAATGTGGGATGATGAAAAATATTTAATTACCTCCTTTTGAAAGAAGGTTTCCATAGCTACCTTACCAAAAGCTGGCTTTTGAAGGAGTAATTGTGGGGTTTTCCAAATGTGTAGCCAGCAACTCCCTCTTAGAAAGATCCTGCTCATTTCTCCCCTCCCTCCCACTCTCCCACACACTGCAAGGCAGTCCAGTAATATGCTGCAATTGGACACAATTGCTTTTAAAATTTATACCAAGGCAACTACTACAGTGAGAGAACCTTGCACCTGAAGAGCCTGAGGCTCTTCACTGCTTTAGAACAGCCATCCCTGTGACTGAGCTGGGGACATTTTCGTTTAAAAAAATTTATTCATTATTGAATAATTGCTGTAACCAAGAACAAAAGGCCTCTTAGAGATGTATGAACAGTGCTTGAGTTCTCCGTATGGATCACCCAGCTGCAAATGGGGTGCTCCAAAGCATTGCCAAGACAATCACTACTCACAGTCCGTCATTAAGGATTAAGGAGTACTTCAAATGATGCCATGCCATTGACAACACTTTAGGAAAGGAAAAACATCGTGCCTGGCTAAGCCAGAAAGCTTGTAAAATGGCCACAGACAGGACCTGTAAAAGTGACTATACTTCCACAGTTCCCTGGTGACACTACTCATCTCACTGGGATGAGCTCAACGTTGTCAGGTGAAATACCTGGCCCAATCCACAGCTGGATAAAACACAGGGACAAATCCTGGGAGTGTGGACAGGGACTTCAATCTCATGTTGAACCTGTAACTGCATTACAGAACTAAGGTTCCTCTTGAGCTCTGCAGCTTTCCTTAGGACACAGAGATTTATGAGCCCCATTAAGGAGAAGGTAATGAACAATTGCTTTTTACTTCCTGGAGGCGAGCTCTTTTATAGATATGAACCTGGTGACTTAAGTCCACGCATGTTGCTGTAACTGGCACTGCTGATGTCACACTTTACTTTCTGATGCTTCCTTCCTACTATTCTGAAGAGGAAGGGCAGGGGGAATCCTGTTCACATGCATATTTCAGGATGATCTTCACCTGCTTGAACTCACACACTGAACATCAAATTCTAACATTTTAATGTGGTGGCTCAGGCATGTTTGTTGTAATTAAAGTTTAACAAGTTTTCAAAGCAAGATTTTAAGTTCTACATTAATATTTCACAATGTGCTGCATTACCTTGTGCCATGCCCTACCAAATACTTACACAACCTGCAAAAGCCTTTTATTCAGCCAGATACTGCAGTTCTCCAAGACACAGCAAAGCAGTGACCTGGCTCCTTCCCTAGAATAATGCACTCCTTCACACAGCCCCTTAGAGCCACTACTGGCCTTGCAACACAACCAAAAGGTTTGTCCTTGTAAGCTGAAGCCTTGGAAAACAAACTACAGGATGACATTGAAAAGATATCAAAAGACATCAAATTGTGTTTTACACTGTAAGGATATTTAATCTTCTCATCAGTGATGACTGGGCCAGGAGCTGCTACTCAGAAATCATACACAGCATCCAGTCCCAGCCACGCCATGTGCTCATACAACTTCCGAAGAGATTTCCCACAAGAGACTTGCTGTAGGCAACCATCACAGACAGTGGGACCTTAAATTTTCCTTAAATAGCCAAAGTACTTCATATCCCCTTTGTGAGGAAAGTTTTAGCAAGAGGACTTTCTGCTTCCTCGATCCCACAGATACTGAGCACCAATTCTGATGAGGAGGCAGCATTCTAGTATCACTACTCCTCTTGAGGGGCAGCTCAGGAATACTGCCTAGAAAGGAGAAGGGAAAGGCAGGGAAGAGCACACAGCCTGGGAACAGGACTCTGAAAGGGAGCCCTGCCAAGCCTTTGTGAGCCTGTGCCCCTCTTCCAAGGTGCTCAGAGGTGAAGATCTGCAGAACCCTCAGCCAACCACAACATAAAACTGCAAATTAATATGGGACCTAGAGGCTCTTTTTGCCCTTCCTAGAAGGATTCTGGGGACCCTACGAGGAATTCTATAAGCAAGCCCAAACTGGAGGTCTATAAATAACCACATGTATACTTCATTGGCAGACCTGTAAAAAACCACTGATAAAAACTAAGTTTTGCCATACCAAGTTGCTTCCTGTAAAGGACTGAGACTGTCCAGTGAGAAAAGCTGTGTAACAAATGAACTGGATAAAATGAATATATCAAAAATCGAAGTATTGATGGAATCATTTGGAAGTGAATGAAATCCATACTGATGAGTCCATTACTTTGTTTCAGCTGGTTTTGTAGAGCAGGGCAGTTTTGATTAATGCAATGATTGTGCTGAACTTCAATCAGCTTAATATTTTATTTCTTCATATTCTTGACTTTGTTTGAAGGACCATGGCTTGTTAAGCATGAGTAATCATGCACTGAGAGGCTGCTGTACCACTTGAGACAGGTTTCCAAGAGGGCAGGGTACACCAACTCCCTTTCGGGGCAATGCACACACTGTTGCTGCAGTTTATTAAGACTACTGGAGAGGTCCAGCATCTTCCTGAGCTGGAAGAGTTTCCTAATATTGTGTAAAAGAGCAGTAAGCATATTCTTCAAAAATGCCAAATCTGCCTGCTTTGGGAGTCTTCAGAAAGTCGATCTGGCAGCCTCAAGGAAGCAATCCAAATAATTATGTTCTCCTCTCTCTCACTTCTAAAAATATCATCACAAGCTATGTTGCTTCCCTCCCCCTCTAAACTGACTAAACCACTTTCCAAAATAAGGTTAAAAGTTGCAATAGAGAGGTAATACAGTGATGGGGATAAATCCCATCCATCAAACAAACTGAAAAAAGTCATACAGCCATCACCTGAATTATTTCACGTGCTGGGGGTAATCATGAAGAGAAGAATTCTGAGTGCACAGAAGACAGCAAAACAAAAACTCGCTTTGATATAAGTAGAGGATGAAAAAGCCATTGCCCATGTCTGCCCGTCACAGCACACTGAGCTCAGCAGAAGCATGCACGTGCACACACACAAGCTCCCTACTATTTCAGTATGTAAATCATCCTTTCCAAAGGGTAACCATGAAGATGTGCTCCCTGCAGGAGAGTTATTTCATAACACTGTCCATGAATCATACTCCACAGCAACAGCATATACCAGCTATTAGACAAGATGGACATTACACCTGACCAGGACAGGAATTCCCACATAAGAGTTAACCACCGTTAAGGGCTAACAGAAAGCACTCTGAATCATCCCTGGCATTAGGCTGACTCTTTGGCAATCTACACAGACATTGATACGCAGCACAGAACAGCATCTGTAGCTCAAGCTTCTTAATAAACATGTGGGATTGCCTGAGTGAGACATCTTAGTTTTTAATTCAGCCTTCCAACAGAATTTAACCCAGTAATACAACATATGGTCACAACTAGGATTAGCTGTCTTGCATTAAACTGGCATGTTTCAATAAGGAAACTGCTTTTCTTTGGACATGTAGAAAGGTAAGAGAGAAGGCAAAGAGAGTGTAAGACCTTTCTCGGTTAAGTATTGTGAAGACAAAGTTCACACAGCAGACATCTCTTCTGAAGGGTATCTACTGTCAGAGCAAGTCCTTGGAAGCCTCTTCCACCACATCTCTCTTTGCAAAACAGGCTTAGAGACCCTGAGATAAACCCCTCCTTTTTGTTAACACTCCAATACAAGAGCCTAAGATTGGAGAAGAAGAAAATTTCTTTTGAAAATTGTTTTTGAAGGAAAGAATTTCAGACACCAGTGAACAGACAAAGGTTTTGAAAACTGTCAAATCTGTTCCGTGCTCCTCATGAGATTTTCAGCATGATAGTTTGGCTAAGTCTTCTTGTGCAGTTAAGTGTCACCTGTGAGACAGGACAGTCACAATCATGTCACATATCTCCCTAGAATCTGTCACGAACAGTTGCAACTCTGCTGTTCCTGCAGCCAGTGCTTTGTCAGTGCTGCAGTAACCATCACCACTGCCCTGAAACGGCCAACTCCGTCCTCACTCACTGACCCAACTGCAGGACAGCTTCTGCAGCCTGTTTCAGAAGCCACCCATCACCTTGCTGAACTATGTGGTATCTGCAATGTAGTGACAAAGATGGTGCAGCCCTGAAAACCACCACCTTTGGCTGACAACATGCTACCTGCTTGGAAGCTTCAAAGGGAAAGGAAAAAAGACTGCTGTCAGCCATGAGTTGCTTCTAATTTCACTGAACATTTTACTGAACTTGGATGTGAGTGAGCTCATGCTTCCACAGTTTTCTGGATAAGCTTGAGGAAATGACTCCACATCAGAGCCATATCACAAGAAAAATGTAAATGCTGTACCCATTCAAGAAATACTGTGATTTTGTCTGTCAGAGGTTTAACATTAGTTCATCTTGTAGTACAAATATACATATATATATATGAGGTAATCCCTATATGTCATCAATCTCAACAAATCCTCTTAGAAACATTTATCAAAAGCACTTCCCATTTATGTCTTTTTACTTCTTACCTCACAGATTTTGAAATATGGATTTTATATTCAGAGCCTTAAGAAAGTTAAGAACATTATCTTGATTTTTCATGAACATACACAGACACACACACACAAAAATATTGCTTTCTTGTTTCACGTTTCCACAACTTTCTGTTAGTGAACTGAGGGACAGAGTGAAGGAACACAATGTCAAAATTCCTCCTGTTAGCATAAGTAAAAAGTTTGGAGAGATTTAGAAGATCACTCCTGGTGGAACAATAAGACCTGTGGAACAATGAGGCTCTTCAAAAAGCACTAGAATTGGTTTTCATCTGGCACAAAAAAAAAAAAGCACCACTGCACATTCCTCATCTGCAAGAGCCCTGGCACCAAACGAAGCCAGCTCCTTCACTCAGATCACTGAGTGGACACCTTATGCAAAAGATTACGACAGTTCTCTGATCTGGTGCAGAAAAAATGCGCACAAGAAGCCATCAAGCTTCCAGAATTCTTGAAGCCTTCCTTGTTGGCCAGCTGAACCATTGAGGTTCTTGTCTCTCATTTAGGACAATCAGAAATATCCAGTGAATTGAAATCTAGTGAGTAGAAAAGGGTCTCAGAGAGCTGTGAGCCTGCAGAAACTCTCTTTTCTAACAAACCAGGTTACCTGGGGTTCTTCTGTGATGGGAAAGAGTAACTTGACCCACACATGCATCTGTACACATACACACACACACACACAGAGTTCCCCACTGATCTGAGGAAAGAACAGGCGCCACCGCCCGCAGCCTCCCAGGCATTGTGCATCTTTGCTTTGACTTTCAGCACCCCTAAATCATCACTTCTGTTTGATAATCTTTCTTGCCTTATAACCTAAAAAAGCCATCAGGTCTCTTACTGGTTTTGCTTACTTCTTAGGCTACAGACTTTTTGTTCTCTACAAATTTCTGCAATTTAGCTTTTCCAAACAGTAGTCTGTATTCCAGCTTTGGTGTGCACTTTAACCTCATTTTATATCTGGGCTATTTTAGTTCAGTGTATCAAATAAAAGTGAAATTTACCTTACATTAGAAAAATATTTTTGTTCATTGCCTTCTATTTTTCTCACACACACACCCAACACAATTCAATGCATTTGAAAGTCACTTCCTCTGGGTCCAACAGAAGCACACACCATTGCCCTTAATCCAGGGCAAGAATCTCACACACCCACAGGAGCACACCCATGACCACGGATAAACTACATCATTCTTCCTCCTACATCACTCTTCCTCTTATTGCATTAAAGTCCTCCTTCTTGTCAGGACATCTTACTAATCAGCATTTTGGATAGCACAAACAGAAAGCTCTCATTGCAGGACTGGGAACACAAACCCAGCACAGAGTCTGCCTGTTTTCTCAAGGAAGTGACACAGTCTCCTGTCTTGCTTGGTTGGTTGAAACTGGGCTTGCTTTTCAGAGGCATCTCAAATATATTCAAATATCATATTTAAATATACCCAAAGAATTGAGGTCTCTGCCTCTTTTACCTTAAGAACTTTGAAGAATTGGCATTTACCCTGAACCAAAGCAACATGCATTTGACAAGGTTATTAAAACAACCTTCCTGCTCAGGCTTGAGCCTGTGCCCTCCAATTTCCTTCTCCACCTCAATTTATCTTCCTCCAATTGAAATCACTGTTACAGCAGATGAGGTTTATCAAGTTTATCAAACAAAAACAGCAGCTCCTACATCCAAATGAACTCAAATGGAAGGCATTCATTTACACACCACTCCTCTTCTTCCCGATTCAAGCAACAACGAATTTGGTAGGATGTTAGCTCCCCACTGTCTCACTAGGCAGGCTGGGACTACTCATCACTGAACTGGCTCAGAACCACCCAGCTGTATGTGTAAATGACTGCAGCTTTCATAGCCAACGCTTCATTGCCTCTACAAATAACACTTTTTTTCCAGCAGACTGCAGGAATGACAGAACATAAAGCTCCTCGGGACCTACAGTCAATGCCACATCAGGACTTAAATTCAGGATTTAGGCTCCTCCACTATAACCCTTATTCTTCTAGACAAAAGTAAGGCTGCTACGTAATGGTATGTAAAAACTCCTGCTTTCCTCTTGCAGCTCTCAACTAATCTGAGTTTTCCTTCTCTGTAGAGGCTTGATCAGATCAGATGCACTCTACAGAGCACAGCTTGTGCAGGCACCCGCCCGGACAGTGCTGAGTGCACACACAGACCTCTGCAGGGAAGAGAATCCCTGCAGAACACAATTAATTTCTGTGTGCTGGACATGTGCCAAATGTCCCAAACTGATTCAGAAGGAGGAAATGACCCGCCATCACCACCAGGTCAAGAAGGCATTTCAGTGCTGACTTTCCAGTTCACATAGCATTTGCTCAGCGTTTTTCATCACTTCTCTGCAGCTCTGAATGCTGCTGACTAGCAAAGGCAGGGGTTGAAACTGCTATGCCAGGGCTTGTTCCAGCTTGGCAAATTCAATTAAGTACAGCAGAAAAAGTTCTTCTCTGATAGAGCCAAAGATTCTTTGGCTAAACTGACTACATCAACTGCTGTTTCTACAAATGACAATTCCATCATTTTTGTCCTCACTCTTCAGAAGTTTATCCCCTGCCACTCGCCCCTTTTGATCTTTTTTTTTAAGGTGTGGAAAAGACAAAGACTACACAAAAAAGATACTGAGGGTCATACACCTACCACTTCGATAAATTTGACAGCTCCAAAGCTGCAGTATATACACATTGCCAGAAACCTGGAGTCCACAAATGGACCATAAAGAACATATTGGCTTCTCAAACTCAATACTCATTTTAGGTATAATGATAACACAGCTACCTAGAAGTACTCAATGAAAATTTTTCTTAAACAAAACCCTTTCAATTTTTATCTGATCCTCTTAAGCTAATGACTGGACTTCTGTGAAGCTTGTTGTGTCACCCTGTATTTTAGTGAAAGAGAGGCAAGAAAGTCTCGGCTTTGGAAATTTAAAATTAACTGCAAGAAAATGATGGGCTTCCTCAAGCATCTTTCCAAGGGTCCCATTTGGTGATAGGACTTGACACCATGGCACTGCTGCACCTAAAAGGAGACAGAAGTTTCTCTGCTGCTTGAAAGTAGTTTAGAGGTAGCTGGATGGGCTCACCCCTGGGACATATATTTGATGGTTGAACCATTGTCAATGTCTACAAAGAAAATCACCAGCATCAGCTATCCAAAGCTGTCTAGATTACATGGCCAGACCTGACAAGCCCTTCCTTGGCAAACTATTTAAATTCCACAAAATGGCCAGATACAGCATCTAGGAGCCTGAATCAGTTGAAGCAGCCTGTGCCAAGACTGCCTACTATGGATCAGCTCTCATCTTCATATAAGACCTGGGTACCCCCTCATTTAAATTAATCCTATTGACCAGGAATGCCACTTTTCTGGGCCTCAGGTCTTTATCAGTAGCATTTTCCACTCTCCAGAGGAACATTTGGCAGAGGGACAGGGTATCAGCTCTTCTGGCAGAAAGCTCGGTACAGAACCAGGCCACCACATCAAAGACAGTCATTTCACTCCTTTAATTCCCTCAAAAAAAATTTTTTTTCCTCTTTTCACTGCTGCCTGCACAGTGCTGGCTCAGGCACAGTGCTGGGAGGAAAGCCAAGGCAGGGAAGCCAGCAAGCCCCCTCTCCCACATCAGCCCCCAGCACCATGCCGCTTGCCAGGGCTGGGAGCAAGTTTGGAGAACAGGTTAATTCCAGGAACAGCCAGAAACACGGCACTTCTGCAATGAGAGCATGAGTCCCAGTGCAGCCTGCCAGCTTTCTGCCAGTGGCTGGCAAACACTGGTTTGCAGGAGAGTGACAAGATGCCCGGGATGTCTGCGGAGGCAGGCCTTGGGCTGCTGTGTTTGGGGGCAAGGGGAAGGTGCCAGTTTCCTTTGGCTGCCACCACAGTCTTAACATGACATTCAGCAGCAGCATATTAACTCACTTGTCACAACATGGCACTTTCAGCCTCATTTTCAGTGATGCTCCTGTGTACCTGCACAGCTACAGCAGCCACACCAGTCACTCCCCTCAATAAAAAAGAAAAATGCACCGTAAGAGTGTTAGGAAGGATTGCACCAGGAGAGTAATGGGCTAAACAAAGGGGCAGGACCAGATTGCAATCCAGGACCTCTTTATAGTGCTGGAGGTCCTGCTCATCTCCAACTGTACAGAAGGAAACTGCAGAGGCTTTACTCATTATTTTTGCTAAGTCCTGCAGCAGGATGTCTTCCTGCCCTCCAGACCTGGATTGTGCAGCTCTGTGGTTCCTCCAGCAGTTATACATAGAAACAATCCATTAACAGTCAGGTTAATACACAGAACATAAATAGACCGTATTTGTCAGCATGTCTAAGCCCTACAGGTCAGCTGGCCACTTTATTTAAGAGACTCTGCAGTGGACTCACTGCAGGAAAGCAGGAATTTCTAGTCTGGATTATAGAGGCAGAGTGTGATCAACTGTTTCTCTGCTGTTTTTAAGACAGCACAAGACAAAACTTCAGCACAAGAGAAAAATCAAATGAAAGCTGAACATTATTTCTTCTCCAATCTGTGTCTTATATGCTTATGTATATAATGTAGCAGAACAAAGGCAAACAACCTGAATGCAGCCAGATGTTGCATTTCAGAGTTTGGGTGGGGGCTGAAGAAAACAATAGAACCCACTCTGGGGATCAGTGCATGCATTCTAAAATACAAATATTTTAGAAGACGTCAACACATCACTAATGTTATTTGGATGTTCAGCTTGCCTGAGAAAGGGCAAAAGGAGTCCCACTATTAATAAACTGTGTTTAGTTTTGAAGTTAAAAGCTCAAATATAAGGGCACAGCAGCTCTCAAGAAATAGACCCCAACTTTTTCAGCATGCAAGCTGCATCACTTCTCCACAAAAACTTGCTTTTAGAAACAGATGGCAGCTTGCAAGACCTACAAATCCTTTGTCTGGAGTGGCAAACTAGGCCCTATTGCCCATCAAAGTCAACCATCACATTGTGAAGCACTGACCCAAACAAATCCATTATGTTTCTTTCTACCACAACGCTAAACCAGACAAAATGAGTCAGACTTAATAGGAAAGGGTGAGGGATTTTAAATCCCTTTCCCCACCATCCCCACAAAAATAATGACAAAGGGGAGAGTCCGCGTTGACCCTCCACTGACAAGCCCTGCCGTGAGGGCTGCCCCCTTGGGCCAGGCTGCCCAAAAGAGGATGGATTTGGGGTTGGAGCATTTATGTGTCGCAGTGCAATGGCTTTGGGATCAGCACGCTCTGTCAGTCAAACTACCCACACAGGCAAAAGTGAATATCCCGAGCAGGAAAGAAAGGCCCTTATGCTGGCTGAATAATTAGGTCTGATGTGCTTTGTAGCTTCTCAGCCCTCCCTTCCCAGCTGTGCAGATACACAGCACAGAGATGGGGAAAGCTCTTCACAGGTACTGCAGGGAAGAGAATACAATGCTTTTTCTTGTCTGCCAGCTGAATCCAGGCAATGTGAAGAAATAGGAGCTCATATCAAAGAACTGCTCCCTTCAGTCAAGGGAGAAAACAACAGAGAAGCCTGCTGAGGTGGTGACGAACAAGGAGATGGTGTGGAAAGGACTGAAAAGCCTTTTCCCTGCTATGGCTATTTGGTGCATCTTGACACACAAAAGGAAACACCCATCACTGGTACTCTGAGCAGACGCCTCCCAGCAAGGAATACTTTTATCAAAGAAAAGATCTCTCTCCATAGCAGTGGGTCCAGTTTATGAAGAATTCAAATTGCTTTCATCTCACATATCTAAAAACAAGAGACAGCAAGAAAGTCAGTGTCCTCAGAGCAACAGTTTGGTCAGATTCTTCACACCCTCATAAAAATTGCTCCCCATCCATCCCCCCCCCCCCCGCCCTTTACTGGTTTTCTTCAGCATAAAACAATCTCTCAAGGACATGGCAACAACGACACTGAAATTCAAAGCATTGAGATCAAACACACGAAGCTGACGCTCATTACAGCTAAATTATGTCACCTATCCAAAGGCTCAAGCTTATTATTTAAGACAATACAGCAGTGATTAATCACAGCCATTGTGTATTGCTCGAAAGGCGTCTAGAAAGCCAAAGAATACAACGGAGATTTATTATACTACAGTGCCAGATTTAATTACACGGTTTTCTCCTCAGCATCTCGCCGCTTGTAGTTCACCACCTGTTTGCACCAGAGGACCCGAAATAAAGACGTGCTGGCCCTCGAGGCCCGGCACGCAAGAGAGGCTTGTGCTGCGCTCTTCTGTGGTTGCTGTAGCGGAACAGACTGTTTTGGGGGACGCTGGCAGGCAAATCACTTGTGCAAAACTACTGTTTTCCTTTTGAAGCTTTAAATTTCCAGTTCCTTTTCATATATGTTCACATGCAGAAAAAGCACACCGTAGAGCCCATGAGCAAGGAGAAACAGGTCACTGCAGCGCAAAGATTCATGCCCTCGCCACCACAACAATGTATTTAAGCAGTATGTCTGTCTGCTGGCAGCCTTCTGAGTTTGCATTTTCTTCTATAAATATTTAATGTAGAAGAACTGTTCATGTTACCCACTTTGACCGAAGTGTTTTGACAGCCATGCTCACCACATGACAATGATGCTCTATTTAACACTGCAGCTGCAGACAGGAGGATTTGGTTTCAGTTTTATACAATATTGTGAAACTGATGACCTCCTACAAATAAACCAGTT
Organism: Corvus kubaryi; assembly: GCF_017639235.1. NCBI lineage: Eukaryota > Metazoa > Chordata > Aves > Passeriformes > Corvidae > Corvus > Corvus kubaryi. Next base: position 9,894,690 of record NW_024582061.1, on the reverse strand, counting down.
AATACATTTTTAAGGAGTAGAATTTAAATGCATTAGCAAGACAATTGTCAGTAAGCCACTACAAGAAAGAAAAACAGAAATTTAGTTCCTGAATGCAAAAGTCTGCAATTCCTTTCTTATTATTATTATTAATATATTATTAAAATTCAGACGATGAAAATTAAAGATAATCAAGCCTGCAAAAGCTAAGTAGCCTCCTGAAACTGTTTCTCTCAAAGGTAGAATAATTTCCAAACCTTCTGGGCCACAAATTGTCATCAGCCCTCAGAGGCCTCTGCACATTTTTACCAATCAGTTAATTGAATACACACAAAAGATGATGATGGCTCAGTGGATCACTTGGCTGGCCCCGAGGGAGGTTTGATCCCAGCCTCTCTCTAAAGTACAAAGACTCAGCATGGTCTAGCAACAGCTAACCAAGAGTCAGTCTTTCACATCTGAAGATCATAACATTTTTCAGGTAAAGAAAGTTCAGAGAAGCAAAAAGGCCTAAGTAACCCAGCCAGTCAAACCCACACAAATAGCTCTGCTACTGTTAGTTCAGCAGAAAGGCACTTTAATACTCTCACTTTAAAATGGAATCACTTAAGCACAGTTTGGAAAAAATATGTGATGTAAGAAAGAGAAACTGAGTCAGCAATGTTTATTCCTTCCCCATATCCCCTGGCCCCGAGCGTCGTCTCGGTTACCCAGGGGCTCATTAATGCATTCATCTATTACAAGCTTGCTGGAAGCATGGAGTGGTGCCACTTTGGTGTGAGCAGATTAATCAAGCATGGATTGCCAACCTTCCACTGCAAGGCAATGCTGTCTCCTTCTAGGCTATTTCAGCGGGCAGATTCAGCTGGATGTTGTCATTTACTTCCAAGACAACTCATAAATGCAAAGCGATTAGCCATCCCTTGCAGCGCCTTTTACTGGCGTTACTCAAAATTTAATGCACTTAATACAGTTTTATGACTCCTAATGCATCATTAGCACTTTAATATATCAGACTACACATCATGGTTCTTAACAATATCATCAAAAAGGTCAGAACAGCATTTTAGAACAATTAAGCATGAGGATGAGCTGTTTTGTTCTTGAGTGTAGGAAGGGGGAAGATAAGGAAAGAAAAAGATAGTAAAGAACTCTCTTCCCCAGTATATTCTGCTTCTGTATCTCCCATTCAGTGCATTTTGAAAAAATACAGAAGTGTTTTTCCATAGACATGCCTGGATGCAATAGTACCAACACAGTCAAACTCTTTCGTTGAGCTTGAGGGAGGACTTGGACCCTAAAAACAACCATCTTAGAACTGCTATTTATTGCCACACATAGCTTTGTTCCCACTGCCTGTTATCACACTCTAGGAGCTGAGACTGAGCAAGAAAGACTAAGAATGATGACATTAACACAGCTGTAGGGTTTCACAGGTATGGGTGAATAGCACTAGGAATTATGCAACAGGATGCCAGGACAGAAATCGTGGTCCTCTCATCTGCAGCTCCTTTTGCTCACACAGGCCCGTTAGCTCCGATCTTCCTTCCTTCCTTCCCCTTCAGTACCAGGAGTTACCTTCACTCCCCACCCCACCAGATGGGCAGGAGGCAATGCACGCTCTGCTCAGATCTCTGCTTGGATCCAAACTCTGGGGCTGCCAATTAGCCTGCCAGGATACCCACGTGGAGGGGCCTCCCTTCCTTTAGAAAGTGCTGCTGCTTTTCCTGCAGCCTTTGTACTATTGGAAGGTTAATTAGGATCTCTGCTCTAGCTGCAGGGACTTAAAAAAAAAAAGTCCCCCCTCTTTTCCAATCCATCTCTGACAAAATTAAATTGACCTGTGTGCTCAGAAGTTGGTAGATAAGGATAAGATTCGTTTGGGGTGTTGGTATTTTGACTTTTTTTTTTTTTAATAAAAAGGAAATAAGCCTAGTGTGAGCATGTTATCAATCACTCAAGCTGAGTTTTGAGTGTGATAACACTACACTATTAACAACACAGATGGTCTCCTGCTTAGCGTCAGCTTCCCTTTTGAGTTATTCAGTGCATCACAAGCAACACTGGGACACAGAAGTCATTGTCACAAAGTGCTGACAAAATATTAACCAATAACTGAAACCCAATACAGATTTTGAATTGCAAATAGCCTTCAGATCGTTATCACCATCACATATGATCTATATCTTGGACACTCCACTGCAATGGCTGCTCTGAGCAATTCTCTGGGACAGACCTAAATCTGTGCCTTTTCTCCCTGGCTCCTGGACAAATGGCTCTTCCAGCACTAACACAGACCTGCAGGCGAGGAGCATGAATACATCCAGGCCCCCAGACAAGATGTTTTGTCATTCTTATTCCCGCCGAAAGCACAAGAGCTGAACTAATAGGGGCCCCGAGCTCCTGGGTCACAGCCAGGGCACCCGCGCCAGGGACCTTGGCTCTTTCTCACCTGCTGACAGGGACAAAGCAGGGCTGAGGGGTCTGAGCTCATTAAGGCAGAGTTTTCATGGGAAGTTCTGCCCACATTAAGCTAGAGTGGTATTTTTCTTTGGTTGTTTTTTTAACAGTGTGTTAGGTTGAGCAAATTGCAACAGGGTTCTTTCTTTCCCCACTCAACTCACCACCCTGTGGACAGCTCCAAGTAGAGAGAAAATGAACACATGGGCATAGAAATGACAGTAAGTTATTACCCAGAACTGCTATTTTGAAAGTTAGCATCTCCCATCACCATTCTCCTTTTTCTGAGTGCAACAGCAGACCACAGCTACAACTGCCTCACCCTATGCAGATGTTCACATTTATACAGGAAAAAAATGATTACTTAATAGCATTCCCCACACCAGGATTCTTTAACTCTTGGTCATTCCCCAGTTTGAGATAGAAACACTAGACTACGTATCCCTGCTTGAATTAAGAGAGTCAAACAACATCTGCTATCACACTCGCTAAAGCCAGAAGGAGTTAACATATTTGCAAATATGTTGTAAGAGAAACCTATCTTGAACAGCATCATCTTGAGAAAAGGCTAAACACCTAACCCATCCATGCTGAATAGTTGCTATCCTGATCTCCAGAGATAAATGTTCTCCCTTAACAGATTCATAGCAACAGTAGTTACAGACAAAGGCTGACAACCCCAAAAGGGGTGCGTTAAAGACACTGTAATACCATTCTTCCTGGCCTTAATATTCCTGCAGTGTCTACAAGGCACAATGTACAGCAGAATACACCCTTCACAGCTTTGCACACATCTACCATCAGTCATTTTTACAAAGCACTTGGCAGTTTTCAAGCACTGTGAGTCATGACCAGCATTTAATCTTCATATCCTCACAAAATATTAGGGGGTTGGGTGTTTTCAGTGGTTTTGTTTGTTTTGTTTGGATTCTTTTGTTTTGTTTGGGCTTTTTTTAAACAAAAAGTGGGGATTCTTCCTCAGATACTTGGTGCTGTGTATTTTCATATGGTTATACTTGAAGAATAAACAAAGTGATAAAGCACAACATCTACATTACAAAAAAGTCCCATTCTAGAAACAGTGCAGCAGCCCTTTATCTTTTCCACACCAGCCAGCATCACAACTGAGAGAAAGTCTGTGTTAATAGGGCTGGTGTTTTGTTTCTAAGCATAAAATTGTTCTTCATTTTAAATTCATGTCAGAGTATTGCACAGCATAAAACAAACAAGAATACCAAGAGGGAATGCTGATGGAAAAATAGTATTGTGTCAATAACTAACTCATCAGCAAATCCTCCCCTCCCTCAACAATGAAAAGCCAAATATTTATTCAATTGCATATTGCATTCTTTGCTCAAATACTTCATAATTTAAAACAAAAAATCTCAATTCTCTTTCCTGAGCATCTCGGGGGAGACCAGAGGGCCCAGCAGAAGGTATTTACACTATCTGACTGGATTAATCTCGGCAACAATTTGGAGAAAAAGCAGGAGAGGGGGGCTCTTAAACAAGTGATTTGGACCCTGCAGGCAGGCTCCAGCTCAGTGAGGACATGGATTGCAGAACTGAAGTCAGTGTAAGCAATACCTATTTGGACCATGACAGCAGCATCCTCTCCCAGCAGGCTCCAGCTGCATCCCAAACACTGGTGAGTCCAAAGCAGGCTGCTTGGCCAATCTGATCAATATTTCATTGAGGAATTACCAGATAAGCGAGTGCTGGGTTTCATCATTTCAATATGAAGAGCTCAGCCCTCTTGTCTTTCAGCCACAAGGGACCTGAAGCACCTCTGACACCTGGGCAGCCTCATGTAAGGAGCAAACGTGGTGATACTTGATTTTCCTTGTAACTCTAGTTCCTGTGACCACAGGTCACATGGCACCACATCGCGTGCCACCGCATGCCAATCCGCTTGTACGTGAAAATAGCTCTGCATGGAAATGAGCAGAGGTTTATAGAGATGCTGAGGGGAAAATGCAAATTTATACAAATAATTTCAGCCATCCGTGAAAAGCAGCAGCCACTACACACCCATGACAGTTGAGCTTGGCTTTTTTTTTTTTGTTTAATCCTGTCATTGTTTACACAGAATGGTGCTTCAGATTAAGCCCCCTTACCCTTCCACATGTTAGTCCTTAACATGACAAGAGAATACCAAGAAGGGGGTGGACAGAGGATTCTTCTGGCTTTCAGGCTGTGCAACTTACCACTCACACAGATTCAACGCAGGATTTGACCCCATATGAAGCTTGATATAAAGCTTGCTAAGCTTTTTTAAAGTGCTACTAGATCCCAGAATTATTACTGCAATTTGATTATTAAAATGACTGTAAAGCAAAGTCAAATTCATGCTCCAGGTTGAAGGGGGTGCTCACTCTACAAGACTGACATATTTAACATTGCCTCTGAACACAAACCAAGAACAGCTGACATGTTTGTATGAAAGGGTGAAGGTTGTTCTCCAGTGAGAGAACAAGTTTTCTTTACAGATCCACCAAAACCAGGCCCCTCACTCCAATATTATATTCTACTAAGAGTCAATTTTTATACTGTCACTTGAAGCAGGTCACTGAGATCTGGCAAAGTCCTTCGAACCATGGAGTATGTATTAGCATGGGAATACTCTTTCCATTTCACTCTTCAAGCATCTTCTTGGATGTTTTGATACTATTTTTCATGGCTTGGGTAGATATGGAAGTAGAAGCAAAACCTCACATCTCAAAGGAGAATGGCTTCACATTTTCAAGCCAGGCACCTCCACCAAGCCTAGGACACCCTAATGAGAGAACCCCCAGCTGAGATACAATGATCACACAGCTGAGTAAAAATTATCTTTGACTCCAAGCAAGAAGCACAAATGGAGCTGTTTATATTTTCATACCGATAATGTAGCAGAAGTTTCTTCCAGCCATGCCTGTATCTGACACCTCAGCAGTCTGCCACGCGTTAGTCATCTCCTCAGTATGTTTCTTTTACTATGATGACCCATCACCATTTCTTCCCTAATTACTTTTGGGATTATCAATATGGCTAATGTGATCAAAACACCACAGTAAAGGCTTACTGTTTCCTGACCAAATTTGGTTTTCCTCGATGCAATTTTTCCTACTGTATATATTTTTGCTATTTGCTGGTTAAGAGGTAGATAGTGAAAAAATAAAAAAAGAGAAGAAAAAAAAAATATTGTGGGCTATATGAAGGTTCATATGTTCCACAGAGTTCCTCTCCATGCACACCAGAGGTGCCTGAACAAGCTACTTGTAATGTTCTTTCCACATATGTCAGTGGTCCTAATTGATATCAAACAGCACCAGCCGAAGACCACAGCATTAACAGCATCAAAGTGCACGCACTGCTTTTTTCCCCTTCATTCACATTTCTCCTTGACTCCAGCCCTCATTGCAACAGACCAGAACTGCAGCAGGAGCAGTGTGCCAGCCACGTATCCAGCGCCAGCCCACGCAGAGGCTTTGCGGGCTGTACACTTGCCAGCATGTTTTAGGGACGAGCTGGCACTAAGGACAACTTGATTAGTCCATGACAAGCGGGTGAAAGAAGGCAGGCAAGAGAGCCCTGACAACCTTGCTGCTTATGTGCAGCTCAGCCTCTCCTGAAGCAGCTCATTTTGGAGTTATTCCTACATGGAGCTGTGCATTGGCACAGGCGAGCTGTGGGAAGGGTGTCAGGGCACTGGAACAGCTCCTGCAGCACTGGGAAATGGCTCTGGCGAGGACATGGGAAAACAGCTGAGCGGAGAAATCAATACTACAGTCACGCACTGCCCTGAGCAATTCTGACATATTTATGGGTACTGCTCTTCTGTTTGCAGAGTGGTGGGTATTGCCCTCCCCTAGAAGCCACCATCCTCCAGCACCCTGGGGACCAGGGTGGAGGTGGACGTTGACACAGGAGCCTCTACCCTGGCAGCAGGGACCTTGACCTCAGGCTCCCACCCACCATGTCCATACCCTCGCTGCAGACACAGAGCCATGCCGAGCCTGATCCGGCACTGCCGCGCTCCCTGGGATGTGCCACCTTTGTCTTTCAGAGCTCTGTGCCCCAGGCAGGCGGCTGTGAGCCCGGGGACCCCGTCTCTCCAGAGCCACTGCACCACTAAGCCGCCAGGATGGGGCCAGCAGTGACTTCAGGCTGATGCGCAGGAACAAGATTAGGCTGGATTTAGGTCGTTCTTATAAAGGACAGCAGCTCAGCCATTCTGCCTGGCATTGCTTTGATTACCACTGCAGTTTACACTGTGTGAAGGAAAAGGGCTACCTCTAGCAATATTAACGGAGCAGTTCCTGGGGTTCTTACCGAAAAAGCCCCCCACCTACACTATCACACCTTCTTCTTCTCTACTACTGCAACAGCCACTGGCAGCCAAGCAGCCTCTGAGCCTGCAAGAGGCTTTAGTCGTTCTAAGTGGAAATCAAAACAGCAGCTTATCTGGCAAGCAAAGTACAAGAAATTCTCTTTGGTTTAGCATTAGTGAGTCAGTGCTATTGATAGGAATAATGATGTTTTTCCAACCCAATCAGTACCTTATTTTCAAAGGAATACAGTGTAAAAAACTTAGATGAAGGCAACTGTATAACAGAATCATCACACCAGGACTGGGCAAGCATTTAAATCCAGCATTTCTCTGGCATATATACAGATAGAGAATGAAAGTGCTATTACTAAAACGTAGCAATATGTCACAGCCATCAGCAATTCCACAAATGCTCTGTTACCCAAGCGAGCAAGAGAGTTACTCCTTATTAAAGGTTATTGTAACTGGAGATCATACTTGTCAATAATATCGACAGCTCTTTATAAAAAGCACTGTTTCCTTTGGCTGCAGAAATCCTCCTATAGGAACGAAGTCTTTAATGCATAATTCAGATTTTTTAAAAAAACAAAATTAAAATCTTTGTGGTATTACAGTGGAATTCTGGTTTTCTCCAATAGCCAAAAAAAAAAAAAAAAGTGAAGAATGAACCATTACAGCAACTATCCATGCCACCACCTTTAAAGATGTAGAAGAGAGCAGAAACATTATTTCTGTTTCAGCACCCAATTTTGGTATCCCCAAAGCAAGGATTATCTCCGTATTCCTTTAACTAGAAACTCAACACTTTATTTATGCAGAATAAGATTTGGTTTCACATGAGCAAAATATTAACCTGGCTTAGATTTTTATCAAACAGGTTTCCTAAATGAATGCAGTATTTCACTATTATTATGACAGTTCACAAAAAATGACAGTTACTTCAATAAGCCAGACACTCCATCCAATCCCTAATCCATGACACTTGCTTTTTTCCAGCTATAATGTCAGAAGATTTAGTGCTGCATTTGAGCACCACTTCTTAAGGGGGGCTGGAGAAATGCTTGAATTCCATCCCTCCCACAAGCCCTGCAAAGACGAGAAATCCTAAGCAATCTACTTCAGCTGCTTCTGAGGAGCAAGTTAAGTTTTGTTAACTTGAACAGCATAAGCCACCTCTGCCTCTACTTGCACCATTCTCATCCACCTGGACAATCCCTCTGAAAGTGCTTTGTGCAAATCTGGACTTTACTGAAAAACGAAAAGCAAAACTTCTGCTTTTCATTTGTGCCAACTGAGTAAGTCATGAACAAGAATCGCAACTGCTCAGATATTCCTCGGTAAAGGGAAACTTCTTAGTCTATTTCCAGCAAACTAGGAAAAAATCCAATTGCCTATTTTCAGAAAAGCCACGCACACGAGAAGTTGTATCACTGTAGTAATGCCACCAAGTTCTCTGGCAGTGCACTTCGCGCACAGACTTGGCACGGAGGAAGCGCGAAGGAGAACAGTGAAGGCGGTGGGGAGGCTCTGCAAGGCGTGAGCGCGCAGGTGCCAAGCACACGCAAGGATGAAAAAGTCTTTCGGCTTTCTAAAAATAAGAGCCTACTAGATAAGAAGCACAGCTAGCCAGACTGCAGCATGCCCTGTTTGGATTTCAACGTTTCATTGAAGGGAAATTAATTACCAATATCTGGATATTTGTAGGGAAACAGCATGAGGTAGAAGAAATGTGCGTTTCCCCCAAGACACTCAGCATTTTCAGTGAGCATGACTAGCATCCGCTCTCTGCTTTGCTGGCCGTTAAAATAAAGGATTTGGTCTTTAAAGTAAAGGAATGAAGCTCTGTATAGTTTTCAAGTATACACTGAATGGAGCAGAAAGACATTGAATCTTTACACAATGGCCCAAACTAGATAGTGTAAAATATGTTTGCTAGACAAGACACCATAACTAGAATGTCTCCTTATCATAAGCACAGTCTTGAGGTAATATTTACAGTTCCTGTGTGGAAAAAACCCTATAAAAATCCTATCAATCTTTTCACACAGCAAGCAGGCTACCACAATTCCACCAATATTCACATTCTAAGATGGAGAAGGCACCATCCAACACGGTCCTTCAAGCCCCAGCTCCCATGCTGGTTTACTGCACCTTCTCTTCCTCCAAACTGCACCCTCAATGGAGACCAGTCCTTCCACTTCAGAACAAAATGCCCATCCTTAATTCTCTCCCTACTTTCCTCCAGAGCACTAAATTACTTCCCCAATAAAATACATTTCATTTGCTTTTTAATTGAGTCATATGTATTTTGAATTTTTCTAAATTGTAGTTTGTGATGCTCAAACAAGAGACTACAATTTTTAACATGCTCCCCAAGCAAATAGTAAAAGCTGCTACAGCCAGGAAACCTTGTGCCCTGCACATAAAGTTCATGTAGTATGACAAAACATATTATAGGAACAATTTAATGAATTAGGTCTTTCTGTTAAATGCAATGTTAAATATTTACTATAACAAATTCACTCAAGCACAAGCAATTCCAGGGCTGACGGTCTCAAAATGGCTTTACCTGAAAGAACCAGGCATGAAGAGGAAAGTGAACTGAACTTTATTTTCCATCAGCCCTAAACATGACAGAAAAGCTCCCATCACCCTGCTTCAGTGCAGTTCAACAGGGCACTGAAACCAATACTGAAATTTTCATGCTTTTCAAGACATTTCAAATCAAATACCCTGCTTTTCTTTTATGACCACTCCAACTATTAAGTGCCAAGAAATCCTTAGATAGTTTCCTTTCCTTCCTCAAGTCCCTGGAAAGAGCCTGGAAAAAAAAAATGGTTTTTTTCCCCCTCCATCCTTGAGTGAGAGCTTTGTGATAAGGGCCACAAGTGTTTTGACAACATCATAATCTATATGCAATTTTGTTGTTTGCCTGGATACACTACCAAGTTGAGCAATAGGTAAACAGCTTTTAACTCTTCAGAATTAGTTCACTTAAAAACCCCAAATCAGCCATCTGTAAAGCCAGCTGTGGAGCAAGTCACTACAAAAAAAAAAAAAAATCTGTACCAGAAAACATCATACATGCAAAACACAAAAAAAAAAAATCTAAGGAAAATGAACCATTTGCTTGGTGGAAAATTCTCATCTACCAAACTTATTTTAAGCCCTGAGCATCCATCCAGTGGAGTAAGAACTATAAAACAAAATACTCTTCCCTAAAAACATGTCAAAATGCTACACAGCTATAAATGTTGATTTTATTTCATTTTCTGACCAGACCTATCAATACTACAAGAAAAATTAGAAAAGCAGTTCTTTGCCCTGCTTTCAAAGACTGAAACATCTCACTTCATGCCCGATGCAGTAGATGAGGATCTTTTGGTGTCTTTTTTTTTGTTGTTGTTTTTAATTGAAGACACTTTTTATGGAAAGAGATTTTGGGCTTAAGCCATGGGCAAGGAAAGCCTCCACAGAGGGGAGAGCCCCGGGCTGTCCCCAGAGAAGGCAGGGCACAGGTCAGGGATCTCCAGATGACGGCAGAGCTGACTCACAGGCAGCTCCTTAGCACGCCACGTACCACGGCGAGCTGCCTGTGTCTCAGCACACCACCACCGAGTCCATCTGAAAGCTGAAAATCCCTCGAGGATTTTCTAACTACTGCTTCTCTGTTCACAGGAGAGGCTCTGGGGCCTCCGGAGCTGCAGCAGAGCTCCTCTTGTCCCTTCCCCTGCTCCTCTGCACAGCCCCAGAACAGCTCCATCAGGCAGACCTGGGGCGAGCACGGCGCTTTGTGAACACCGGCTGCCAAGGGATTCACAGGTTTGGAGATAGGCACGCTCTTGATTACTTTTTTTTGGCTAAACTGGGGATGATCTGCGCAGCAGCTTAAGTCACAGCAACTTTTCATTGATGCCTTGCGACTTACCTCAACAAGCTCTTGAAGCACAAGGACAGCAAGATGTAGCTATCCCTCTACATAATACTGAAAGAACAGGATCATTTACTTCTACAGAGTTTTAAGAACATTTTTAGAAAGAACAGCCATTTGTGGGTTTCCTGTGATACAACAGACTTTCTGTTCCCTCAAGCATCTTTCTCCCCACCCATTCCGACAATGAATTCAGTCCTAGTAGCTTGGTTTTTGAAACCTGTAACACAGATTTCTAGATGGGTTCTCACTACTGCCTGCCTACAGTGGCATTAGTACTCCCCAAGCTCTAAAAGAAATGTTTTCTCAGCTACATCTCAAACCAGAGTTAATTTTTCCACGGCTGTATTATATTTGTGGCTCACAGCACTCCCTGTTCCTCCCCAGCATTTCCCACTGCTGAGCTCCCAGCTGATAGCAGAAAGCTCCTGTCATGAGTCCCTAAAAATATAACATTGCTCAGTGGCAATATTAAGTCCCATCATATTTCTATTACTCCACTTCTTCCTCTATCACATCCCAATCCTCCTAAGGTATTAAGAATGCCTCCCGAACTGGCATTACCAAAAATGTTTGTATGTCCAAACCATACTGCTGGACCTTGCCTAGTTTAAACCAGTTACAAAGACATTGCTTTAAAAATTACTACTTTTGGTAATTTCTCTTTGAAGTTACTCACAGCTGCACTCTATTTTATAAATAGGTATATCCTAGATGTGCCAAAATTACTTTCCTTTACTGAAAAATGAAGAGGGAGATTCCTTTAGCTTTGAAATCTGCTCAGTGTTGCCAGAGCAGTTCAGCTAAAACCACTGAATGACCATGGAAAATGAGCCCTGTAGTCGGGGCACTACATTGCACAAACCCACCACACTCAGGCTGTCCTTGAGCCGTGCTCCCCAAGAACATACTTGTGCACCTCACTGAGAAATGGTGCAAGAATCAGCAAAAGACAACTTGGGAAGTCTGGGTACATCAGGGAAGGCACAGCCTACCAGCCAACACAGCTTTAAAAATAGTTTATTTTCAGATACAAGAGTTGGAGATGACTCAGTTTAGGTAGCTGAAACCCCAATAGGTCATATCATGCAAATTAAACCCTGTATGCCATCAGCTGGGAGGTGGCTCACGAGCCAGGAGTTTTCTGCTAAAAGCAGCAAAACTGAAAATACACGACTGTGGTCACTAGTACTTGTGACAAAACAAAGAGATGAAAGCACCTTCGGCTAATGCTTCAACTTGGAGATCCCAGGGCTATCTCCAGTGTGTGCTCACTGCCAAGGGTAGAGACTTAGTTACCCTGCTTTAAGATAAGGTTCCTTGGAAAGTCATTCCTTGGAAAGATATGTGCATCCACCCCTTTTACAAGTGACAAAAACATGAACTTCAACCAGTGTACATTGATCAGTGATACAGATCATCATGTCTTTCTCTTACACAACCAGGAGGCAAGGTACTTCCTGATGCAATAGCTGCAGAGACCTCACTAGGATGCCACCCCCAGGACCCCATCCTCAGGATCCTATTACCAGGCAGAGGTGCTCACTGTGGCAGCTACAGCTGCCTTCAACTTCAGCCATGCACAGCTCATTCGCCTGCAGTGCGAACGCACGGGAATGGGCAAACATTGGCACTTAAGCACTTCCGAACTCATAACTCCATGAAGAAACGCTTAGCTTCCACGCAAAGAAGCCCTGCTATTAAGCCTGAAGTTGATCAAATTTTATATGTAAAAACCTGATTTAAATAGTTTCTTTTATATAAACAAAAGTGACATTGAGGAAGAACTGCTGCCTTATGCCAACGTAATCAGCTCATATCCAGTCATGAACCCACCAAAAATAAACATTTCAGAAAATGTGTTAGACCCTACAGCAATAGTTTTGTTCCTTTTTTTTCTGTAACATTCTTGGGGTGGAGGGGGAAGGAAGGAAGGATGCAGGTAGACTCTTTCTGAATAGGCATAAGACTTGAATAAACCAGTATAATAAAGATGCGATTCTATTAATTTATTCAGCTCTTCCCAGACCCCTCCCCCCCCTTTCCAGCGCAGATACTGAAGAAAATGCATCTGCCCCGGCAGAAAGCTCGGTCATTCGGCTCCCTCCCATTCCGTAACCCTGGGCTCCCCTCTCCCGCCAGTCGCACCCCGCTGGCCGCGGCCGGGTCGCTGCGCCCACCCGCCGGGAGCTGTCTGTCCTCGCCACCATCAGGGACCCGGGCGAGCCGCGGGTCAGCGGAGCCCGGCCTGCGGGGGACGGCGCATCCCGGCGGCCAAAGCCCCCCGCCGCCCGGCGGGAGCTGCCCTCGAGGGGATGCTCCAACAGCCCCTCCGGAGGATGCTTTATCTTTCAAAGTGGCCCCCTCCCTGCGGCTCCCACCGGCGCGGCGACCCCTCCTCCTCCCCTCCTCGGGGGGAGCAGACATTTTGAGGCAGCGCATCCCAAGCGCCCGGCGAGCCGCAGCGGTGCGGGCGAGGCCTCCCGGCGGCGCCGCTCACCTGCCAGCTCGTCGGGCTCCAGCCCGCTCTCCGCGTCGATGCCGCACAGCACGAAGTAGTGGGCGAAGCGGCAGGGCGCCGCGCCGGGCCCGGGGTTGCCGCTCCCGCTCATCCCGCCGGCGGCTCCCGGCGGCGGCTCCCTGCGGCAGCAGCGCGGCTCGGGCGCGCCCGCGGGCCGGTCACGGCGCGCCGCCCCCCAG
>NW_024582061.1:9750943-9880908 GCF_017639235.1 Corvus kubaryi | reverse complement strand
GCGGGGCGGGGACGGGCGGGACGTGCCGCGCCGCCGGACCGCCCCCGCGGGGCATTTAAACCCTGGGCGGCCGCCCCCGCCCCGGCCGGGCATTCCCGGCGTGTCGGGGGAGCCGCGGGCGGCTTTGTCAGCCGTTGTACCTGCAATACTTGGGATATGCGATTAAAGCTTAAGGCTCCCCCGCCCCCACGTGTGAGCAGGAGAGGTTGGCTTTATTCAAATAAAGTAGAAGACGGTGCCGCTTCCTACCGGGAATGTCTCTTCCCCCCCGCCCCGGGAGGGAGCTCCCGGAGCCCTGCTGCCGGAACGGGCCGAGCCCCGCCCGGCGCCCGGGCTGCGCTGAGCGCTTCCTGCGGGAATCCTGCCGGGGGAAACGGCTTCTTCTCCTCCCCACCCGAATGTGGACGCGCCAGCCAGCACCCGCGGCGGATTGCTTTTGTGCAGTCTCCATCCCCGCTCCGTGATGGATGGCACCCGTACCACGTTACGGGAGAGCTATTTCTTCGCCACCCGCACTCCGTTTCAAAGCAAAAATCTAAAATATTGCTTCGTTCCTAGTTTATTTAAGATTTACTAGCCATTCTGCAGCGTCCAGAAAGAAATCAGCGTTATTTTACCCCCACTGCTCGAATCCTTCTCCATAGGATCACCCGGTGCCAGAACACTGGCAGCTCCGTCCAGGAGCGGCACCTACTTTTACAAGGGGCAGAGATGATTCTTTTGAAGTTCTATTTCTTTTTTTTTTTCTCCAAAGCGATGAGATCCCCGCATATGCCGATAATTCTGACATCTGGATATCATAAGGAGGTTGTTGGCAGAAATCAATATTTTTACTTTTATCCTTTTGTGTTTCATCTGTTTACTGGTCTTGGTCCATGCCCTCTATAGTAATTACAGTCTCGTCATTTGCTTACTGTGGACTCCTATGACCCCTTTATTTTTCCTCTTAGAAGTGCGAATCACATATTTTCTTTATATGGTTTACATTTGTCCTTGTTCAACAAGTGCCGTAGATAAGAAAATGCCTACAAGGAATGTGTCATTTTATGGAGGTACATGGAGTAACTATTCTAACCTGGAAGCCACCTAGGTCAGCATCTCTCTTCATCCCGTCAAATTAACAAATTTTATGCCCTTTTATTTCTTAGCTTCCTGTAGTGTTGTAGTGAAAGCAGACAAGAGCTAAACCAATTTTCTCCCTTTCCAACAACCCCAATGTCCAACTAAAAAAATTTAAAAAAAATAAAAATAAAAAGAAGATTAACCCTTTCTCACAATCTCGAATTCTTGTAGTTGCAGCACTCAGTAACAACCTGAACCTTGCTAGAGCCACAGAGAAATTTTCAGTGAGACCAGTCATTTTCTCGACTTTGCTCCAGAGCTAGGTTGTTTTATTTAGTTTGGTTTGTTTATTAACTTGTATGTATTTGCTTATTCAGCTTTAGGTCAGATGATAAGAGCTTGACAAGGCAGTCTCTGACTCTCACTCAAAACCAAGTACTCTTATTGTAGATATCTCTGGTTTTTGAGGCCCAGTGGCATGGGTGTCTCCAGGAAGTCCAGGACAGAGGCTTCATCAGCCTCTCTAAAGGATATATGAATTAAGACTGCTCTAAAAATAACCTGAAAATTAACACAATGGTTCTGACTATATTACCTTAAGTAACAGCTGGTTCTAGATTGCTTTGCTTTATCTGTCTTCTGTACAGGACAGTATTTTTTGCTTGAATAACGTTCAGTGCACAGACATCTCAACCTCAATAAAATCAGTAGTGCATATAGCATTAAACAAGAGGACAAAGCACAATATGTAGGATTGGAGGTATAAAATTAATAAACTCATTCTTCCTGGGTTAGCTGTGAGGTTGAGCTCCCGCTGCTATACATACAGCTCCCACAGACACTTTTTTTGTGGGGGAATTTTGTGGGAGCAGTGATTTCTTCTCCTAAGACAACTGATCTTCTGGGCACAAAAGTCATCCTAATGAGACCACTCAGATTTTTGCCAAGCAGGGCCAGCAGACCCAGCTTGCCTGGGCTCTGGTAAGTCATATTATATGTCCCTGGGCCTGGATTTTCTTGCCTAAACCCCTCCACCTAAGTTCTTTCAGTCTTTCCCTCCAAGCTGATCTAGCTTTGGATACTGCACGCTGCCTTTGGGTAACTCTTTTTCATTCTCATGGGGTTTTTTTCCCCTCCATCCTGGCTCTCATCCCAAGGAAACAGTAGCTTTTAAGAGATTTTACCAGAATCTAGGCATTTTGGTTGTCTTTTCACCATCCAAACCCACCTTGTACTGATCGCCAGTGCCTCCCTAAAAAGGCTGCCCTGCTTTCAATACTTCTGCTCTACTTACAACATTGAGTGCTTAAATTTTACAGAAGTCTCAGCAGGTCCACAAAGGTGCTGTGGAGCTTCTTGCAAGAGCAAGAGAAAAACAAAGATGAGGCCTAAAAGCATCACAAAGTGCTGCACATACTCATTAATCAGCCAAATGCCATGGAAAAACTTTTGTACAGTAGTGTCTAATAGGATTGTGCCATGAGGTACATCTGGGATGATCAGAGATAACTGGGTGGGATATTGAGCATTTTTTCCTTTCACCAACAAAAAGTGTTAAAGTTCCACAAGGGACCTGGATAGGATGGATGTCCTCTATTCAAATCATGTTAACAATAACCCCAGGGAGATAAGGTTTGTCCCCAGCACATCAGAGCACAAAGCAGTGTCAGAACTTCTTACATGCTCCTCCAAGGAACAGGGATAAGGCAGGACTGAGAATTTCAGACTGGGAGAAGCACAAAAAACTTACTGGAATAGACCAGATCTGCCTGGGACTTTTTACTTTGATCTGCTCTTCCCGTGGCTGCAGCTTTGTCCCTTCACCAGCTGGACTGCCACTGGTACAACAAAGCCAGGGAAGGTTTTCGCTTGGCAGAATTCTTCTTCCTTAAGTACTTGTATCTCTAGTTGCTATGAATATTTCTCTCAATGTCAATTTGGTTCAGGTTTCCCTCTCAGTAACTTCTCAGTGAGTCTTTGTTCCTCAGAACCTGTTAGTTTAAACTGGGTCAAATGCTAACAAGCGTGTCAGCTCTCCCTGCCCTTAGGATCTGCCATAAAAGATCAGACCATCAAGCTCTTTGTCCTACTTCTGCAAGAAGCCAATGCCCAATGCTTCAGAGGGGTGGAAAAACCTGCTTTTTAAAGGTTACATCCCTTCTCCTTGCTGTGACACTGCTGCTTCACTTTCTATTTTCTTCATCGTTCTTCCATGAATTGGAAATCATGCTGCTGTGATAGATTGCTCACTCCTCCATACAGCTCTATAATTCCCTCTCGAAGATCTTTCACAAGCTGCCAAGCCACATTGATTTTCCATTGAAAGCCTCTCCTGTCCTGCTCTAGTATCTATGGGGTCATGAGATCCTGTAGGGTGGAAGGAAGGAAAACCACTAAGATGCAATACGAACGTTTGTAATGCTCAGAACATTTCAACTCTTGGCTGACTTTCAGTTGAGCAGTGTTGTCAGCTCCTTCAAAAGGAGCTGGATGTGAATAGTCACCCGAAAGAAATGGGATAAGGATGGCTTAATGATGGACTGTAAGACTGAAATCCAAGTCATTCTGGCACAAAGTGCAGAAGTGT
Source organism: Corvus kubaryi (assembly GCF_017639235.1). Taxonomy (NCBI): domain Eukaryota; kingdom Metazoa; phylum Chordata; class Aves; order Passeriformes; family Corvidae; genus Corvus; species Corvus kubaryi. The sequence continues at coordinate 9,877,259 of NW_024582061.1, read as the reverse complement.
CTATAGCAGAAGTTGGAAAAACAACAGCAGATTTTATAGAGAGGTTCATAAAGAGTGCAATTTCCATTCTCTGAGCTTATGCAAGAAGACTGCTTAGAGCATGGGAAAAGTGTTGGCTGCCTTAAGGTCTAAACCCAAATAAACCAGCTCACTAACCATAAGGCACAAAGCAAAGAACACTTCCTCCAGCCCAATCCATCGTTGCTTAGAAAGCAGATACTGCAGGCACATATTCTAATATCTAATCAAATTATAATACCATTAAAGCAAGTAGCTCACCTTCTATACCTGCCTGGTATCTATAAAGATTAAACTTGAATAAAAGCACATGGCTTTCCTCTGTCACATTGTGTAATTACTATTCATACAGCAGACTTACAGATAAAGTAAAAGATGATTACATTCTAGCATCTCTGCCATAGGACCTCTGAAGCTTCAGTGATTTAAAATTTGAAGGTTTTAAATCTCTAATTCCCTACTGTAGGCCATTGCATTTTATTAATTTTATGTACTTTTATCATACACATGCCCTTGCATTGCAAGCACATATAGATGCATTCCAGTCTTATCTGCTTTCTGAGAGGATCCTTGAGGGACAGGTTTCATGAGGCAACAAATTATGCAATAGTTTATTGCACTTTCTTTCCCCCCTCCTTCTTGGGACTGGCTCTGTGTTCCCACTGCATCCTTCACAAACAAATCTGTAGCCTTGTCTGCCTTTCCTGAGTCCATCCAGTTCACCATCAGCAAGCAAACAGATCCCAAAACATAGAGAGCGATGGAACTATGTTGTCTGTTTTCATTTACATCCTCATCATGCTGCAAGCCAGGCTTCTCAGCATGCAGCTCATCCCTCTGCTGAGGGGGCACCTCTGCTTTAGGGCTGGCCTCCTCTCTGGCCTTTCAAACCTCCCCCCAGCCTGAATCTGCCTCCTCAAGGGTTTAGTCTTGGAGGGGGGAAGTGACAGCAACCCCCCCAGGCAGATAGGGCACACAGACTTCAGACTTTGAACACCGCCTTAGAAACAGCTCCTAGGCAAGTCCTGCCGTTGCCGTGCCTGGTTTCTGGAGGTTTGTGTCCTTCACCACCCCGCTCTTTCCTCTCCATGTGTTCAGTGGCACAGTATGGCAAAAATCCGTGGTGACTCCTGCCGTTTTCCTCCACTTCTGCCTGTGATTCTGTACTGAGCTTGTGAGATGCACTTCCTCCTGCCAAGCCACCCATTAGGTGAGGGCTTGCTCCAGTCCCTCACTCCATGAAGTCAGGAGAGGGATCATATGTAACCATCACCTTTTGTGAGGTTCAGTGCCAAGACCCTGGGGTCAAAGATCATATTTTGCTCAGACTAAAGGTACATTTTCTGCTCTTTGGATGTAGAAGACACACAGACTGTTCCCAACTGCTACTGAGATAAAACGTAATCAGCATAGTACTGCTTGGATAAATCACTAGCATGTCATGCACTAATGGAGGTGTTGTGCTGGGATCATCAAGCTAAAGCACCCACACAGAGACTTCCATCTATCTCTGACAGCATCACTCACTCTCTGCATTACCTTGGCCAAATTGCTTGTAACCTGGCTTGCAGAAGAACCAGACACCCTTTTGCAAATCAGGTCAGTGCACTCCCTATGTTTCAACTGGCCTCAGGAAAAGAAAGCAAACACTGCCTTGAACATCTGCCAGGCACAAAGCTCTATTGTTCCCCAGGCCAGCCCCGATGGCATTGCACCATGAGGCAGATGCACCTCTACATGGGCAGCAGCCCCGAGCTGAGTCCCTCCAGCTCACGCGTCCCAACATCATCGTCTGCTGACAGATGCCTTTCACACCAGGCCTGAGATGAGGCGGGCATTCAGTGAGGACAGCAAACCTCTGTTCTTCTTTTCAAATTAATTTCTGCTCTCTGCTGAAGGTGTTTGTTTCCCTGCCTCTAAACTCCAATTCCTCTGTTTTCAGTGCTCCAGGACCCCAGTAACTTAAAACTGTCTGCTTGGGAAAGACCTGAGAAGATAGGAGTCTTGCAACATAATACACCTGCTCACGTAAAGCATGAGGAAAAGGCTGTAGGCTTCTTTAAAAAGAAGCACTAGACCTTCAAAGGCACATATTGTGGCAAGGAGAAAGGCATGAGGGGATCCTGGCAAGCTGCTTGGACCACATGCCCACAGCAATATTGTCTGCAGTGGCAGGGGTTCAGGCACAGCTGTGACAGTGGTCTGTGCTCCCAGTCAGACGATCTCTGGTGCTGGGAAAGCTTCCAGAGAAGATGCATTCAAGCTGTCACATGTACCTGAGTAACAGCACTGTGTTCAAAGCCTAGTCACAAATATTGCCTGCCTTTATCTCAGTTACCAAAAATCAGGTAGTCCCATGTCTGCCAATACCAGTGGAAGTGTGAACCAACCCCACGGTTTCAAGTGCCCAGGACAAAGTCTGTCCATGAACAGCAGGTAATCGATTTGTCAAAATGTCTCTGGCGTTATTACAAATATAATTAGAGTCTGATTCCAACTTCCCTTTGAAGCCTCATTCAGTAAGACGTGCCAGACACCCTGCATCTACATTACAATGCATCCTAGCACACTTGAAAGCCCAAGGGCATGCTAAAGAAATCCAAAGCCATCGAATCCATAGCCAATATACAACATGCAATCAAGGACGGATGAAAAGTATTTCCTGCGATGAATATGCATCGTGAATTGTTATGCCATTTAGCAAGGACTGCCTTTGCTCTGTACTCTGTGTTCACATCATTGCAGTGATGTTATGTTATGAATCTAGAAGGAGTTCATACTAATCAAGGGTCTGTTTCAATTCCCTTACTAGTGGTTTTAGCAAAAATCTAAACCTTTACATCCACAGGTTCATCCATATATTTCTGCCACTTATTCCTCATTCCCAAGAACAGCACATCTCCTTGCAGTACTTGCTGTTTAGGAGAGTTACTGACAGCAGCTACACTGCAGCTTTTCTGTGCTGGCTGACTGTGGTCATGCTTTACTGGAAATCAGCTCCCAGCTCACACAGAGGAGCTCAACCAGAAGGACAGAGATCAAAGGAGTTTGCTTCTCCTTGAGGATTGTGTTTCTTAGTGACTTCCTTGCAAAGCAATAGTCACAATTTATTTAAGCCCGGATCCATGCTGAGCAATTCCAGCCGTTCCCATCAAGCACATCCTTTGGGGGTGGGAGCATTTGACACTGTCTAATGTGGCAATGGGCTAACTCAGTACCTCCCTCCAGGCTAAAATTCAGCTGTTACTGGGAAAACCCAGTAAAAAGTATTTTCCCAGCTAAATCAGAGCCATTGTCTTCCTGGTGCTCAACACTACCTGGCAGGGATGAAGGCAAGAGATCATCAGCAACCTTTGGTGCCAGGCACTGTCAGAGTGCCTGGCAGCTCCAACTCTGATGTCAGCCCATGGGTGACACTGAAGGGAGCCAGACTGGAAACACAACCTTGGGATGGCCAGGGGGAGGGGGATGGCTTGCTGGGAGTCCATGAATGGGCTGAGCAGGACTGCGGGGAGCTAGAAACCAGCCCTGCAGCGACATTGCTTGGGCAAGGACTGACAGCCCCAGAGGTGCTGAAATAGGATCCTGGGCTGTGGGCAGGGTGTGGGGAGAGTCAGGCCCAGTAGGACCCATTAGTGCCTTCAAGGCCCTGATACTCAGCACACACAGCTGAGATGTGCTGATTTCAGTGGCAGAAGTGCTACCTTCTTGTCTGGAAGACAACAGAGCCTGTATGCTTCATTATTCTTGGGCCATTTATTCAGATTGAGGATTAGTTCTCCTGCAGGTGCTCCTGTCCTGGCTCCCCCAGCACCAGTTCATGGTGCCACAGCTGCAGAGGGTCACAGTGACACTGCTGTCACAGTGACAGAGCTTTAGGGTCACAGTGACACTGCTGCTTCCACTCGATGCAGCTGCTTGCATTGAAGCTTGACACCTCAGCTGATAAAACCCAAGATGTGAGATCACACAGCACAAGGCTGGGGGTTCTCAGGCTTCCTTTGCTCTTAGGAGCCCTGGGAGATGTGACAAGGAGGTGTCCAAGCAGCTCCCCGTGCAACCTGCCCAGCCTTGCAGGTAACAGGTCCAGCTGGAAGCAAGCCTGCTCCCAACAAGCCATTTGGGTGTCACTGCACTGTCTCTGCTGCAGGGAAAGAAATTGCAGTGTACTGCCAACACACTGAACTTGGAGAAGCTTAAAATACACGAAGACATTATATACAGGCTATGTCAGCTTGAATTGTTTTGCAAACCAACACTATAGAATTGTTCAGATTGGAAAAGACCTTTGAAATCCTCAATCCCACTGATTCATCTATTCACAAGTGTGTTTGAAATCTGCTGATGTAAAAGTGACAGAGTTGCCTGTATCCTGAAGGACAGGTATGCCAAACACCCCATTTTAGAGGATATGCTGCATAAGCATGGATGGGAAAGCCAGTAGAGCTAATGCTTTGTAGGATACCAATGAAAATTGAGAGGAGTTTCAAAGACTAAATTTTTTCAGCCCCTTATGACCTTCCCATGCCTCCATTGCATAAACAGTAGCTATTCTGTCCTTGGTCACATCCAACTTCAGTTTCACCCTGTTCATCGTGTGAGGGAACTGGCTGGTGTTGCAGGGGAGTTTTTTGTCCATTCCTTTCCTTGCAGTGGTATCACTTGTTTTCCATATCCTCTGGATATTAATGCAAAATAATGAATAGCACAGGTCCCGACATAGCATGACCCTGACTCACAACTTAGTTGCTTGAGGACCCTGACACCCTCCCAAAATACAATAGCAAACATCAGCTAAAAGAGGAAGCCTATTGTATCAGGTCCTCAGCAAAGAGCTTCCTCTAGATGGTCTAGAGAGTAAGCACCACCTGTCTATTTGTCTGTCTCAGATCTCCATTGTTTTCTCTGTCTCCAGGTCCAATTTTTTGGCAGACTACCATGTGGAAGGTGAAAGGAAGAGCTCTGCTGGTGCCGGGCTCTGAACACCAGTGGAAAACTAAAACCTTTGAATTGCAAAATCAAATCAGCTGCTGTGAACTGATGCAGCTCCTTGAAAGCCTGATTTGCTTACCTTATGCCTTGGCACCAGTGGCTGTTAGCATGATCCTTAAAATCAGATGACCAAAGGTACTATGGTTTCAGAATTTGTTTCTGGAACAAGCTGGATCAATTACTCTACCTGGAAAAAAGAGAAGAAATTAGTCAGAAGAAGAATTAGAGGTTTAAACACAATAGTGAATCCAGCCTACTCAGCAGGAAAGAGAGCCAAGCATAGGAAGCATCCCTTGCATTAGGGCCCCAGCTGGTGGTCATGATCTCATTCTCCAGACTAAGTGTTGCCTTAGGTCTGGTCTTTGACACTGTTTCTGCCTGTCTGGGAGGAGCTAAGGACTAATAAATACACTGAAATAATGAGATTTGCATATCGCCCTTCGTCCATCACACGTGGAGGGAATGTGGGACAAAGCCACAGGGAAGGCAGATGGGATGGGTTTTACTGTCCCAGGAAGTCAGGAGGGGTGAGGTCATGAAGAATGTCTTTGTATCATTCAGCAATACTTATCTACCTGTTGCCTGGAGACCTAATAGAGACACTCCATGGTGCCTAAGCAGCCTTTTTCCCCAGCTGCCCATATACACTCAGCTTCCATCATCCTTCAGGGCTTTGCAGGAGCACTCACACAAAACCCACCAAAAATAATGATAAAAACCCCAAACAAATGAATGCTCTGATGCCAGGCATGACCATTACTCAGCTGATTGTCACAAAATATTGCTGGGACCTGAAATTCAGGAGCCCAAGGGTCATTGCTGAAGAGCCAAAGTCCCATTAGCTCAAGGAGATTTCAACTGTTCAAAAACAGGGCTTGAAAATATCAACCCTCTAGTTTTAAGAGAAAAAAAATTATCCAAAAATACACTAAAGAGAAGCACAAACCACCTAACTCTGTGCATCTTTCCAATCTTCATTCATGCTATAAAAATACTCTTGTGTCTGACTGCTCATGAATAAATCCAGCCAGCTAAGGCCAAGAATACTTTAATCACAGACATGAACAAAAGACAAAATCAAGAATGAGCTCAGAGATAATAGTTTTCAGCTTCTCACTCTTAGCATCAAGGCTCTCACAGAGGAGAGATTTTCTATGCCAGAAAACCTGAAACTACAGCAGCACAAGGATCAGATTAATACAGTTTCTCCTCACTTCATCACCCCACCTCCACTCTGAAAAATAGCTGCACCTTACAAATTCCCCTTCTTGCCTCCACTGCTAGAAGGTGCTTGATGTCTTCACCTCTGCTAGCTGCTGCTACTTCCTGCTCCTAACCCAATGCAGCTGGCAAGGGGGAAGGTAATGCTATGAAAAGCACATATAGTGCTTTCAAGACACATCACAGGTAATATGTGATTGTTGTTATGTTAAGATGTCTATTCTTCAATTGCAAAAGATGTACTATTATTCTAAAATTGGATTGTAGCTGAAGGCATGACAGAATAACTGAATTGCCTCTCCCTTACCTAGCCACAGCTCTCACCTTCAATTTTACCTTAGCTACTTGCACCAGCTACACTCTGATAATGACTTGCTTCCTCTGGGCAACCACAAATTGATCCTGATGTACAAAAATCCTGACTGTTCACACTGAGTTGCTGGAATGCTTTTTACAAATCAACAGCATCCTGAATCCATCCATTTTCTCCTTGGTGAATTTCCACCGAGGTGTTTTCACCACAGCAAACTGGAGCAGCTGGTCTTGTCACCTGTACTGGCTGGAAGAGAAAGAGCCTGGGGAGATCACCTGGCTGCTGAACCACTGGCCTGCCTTTCTTTGAGTTTAACCTTTGTATCTGTGAAGATTCCCGAGTTGTGGGCTTGCTAATGTGAACATAGCTCCTCTCTGCCTTGCCCTCCTCTCTGTCCTTGGGCAGCTCCATTTCTTTGTTATTAATTGGCTCGAACAAGATTTCCCCAGACACTTGGGCAGTTGTATCGTCAGCCAGCAATGCCCTAATTCCCTTGGACACGCAGGAGTCCCTTGTGTGCTACTCTACAACTGCATTTTGCAAGTGTTGCACTCCTCCATGATCCACCAAATTGATGTTCTGTGGTGATCAAAGACGTCCTTGTCCTCAGAGCAAATTCCAGCATACTTCTGGTAGTTTGCATAGGACACCAGAAATTGTAGCAGAAATCCTTAAGATGTCATCATCTAAAGCAAAAGGCCTTTGGAAATTAAACTCTTTTTCTCACAGATGACAGATTTTGCTACTTTGCTGAAATAATCATCACAAAGTTTGTCCTGAAAGGCTAAGTGGTTCACCTAGACTTTCACAAGAGGCATGGCAGCTATCACTGGTATCGGGGCTTTCTTATGTCATGCTAGGAATCTGTACAATCATAACTAATTATTTGTTGTTAAATGAGAAAAATTTCTGGTTTTAACATCCCTGCCACTGTTACTGGGAAGCAAAGACTTTACCCCTCCTTTTTCACCTAAGAGATCTCTCAGCTGGGAGCAGCCAGACAACTTCTTTGAGAGGTTGGAATTAGATGATCTTTAAGGTCCCTTCCAACAAAAGCCACTCTGTGATTTTATGATTCTATCCTTTTTAACTGCCTTTTAAAGTAGGATGTTGGTCTGTATTAGACAGCAGTGACTTCACTGAGGTTCACATAGCTACTGAGTAAAATCATATATCAGATGTTCAGAAAAACTAGATTTGAGAAGATACTTGTTACAATATCAAAGAGGCTGGAGATCCAACTGTAAAAGCTTCCCTGAGAACCATGTCAGGCATAAAATACAATGCGCAAGGTAGAGCTGTATCATCACCTGTCAGCATCCTGGTACCACATCTTACATGGCATCCTGAGCTGATGTTGATAATGTTTTCCCTGTTACATTATTGAGTTCTTTATTCCTAGCATGGTGGTGAGTATCTAGAGGGCACAACCCCCCATGTTTTATTCACAATTTATATTTCATAAAAAATTGTGTGTTTTATTCACAATTTTGGCTGTTACGAGTGTTTCCAGTGTCTCCCTTCTTGGAGAGGACCAGCAAGAGCCGCTGAAAGACCTTTGAAACTTCACAGTTCCCCTAAGGGCTCCAAGAAATGATGTCCTTCCTTGAGCTTAAACCACGAAGATCCACCTTTTTACAATTCGAGGGATCATTTCTAAAAAGACTGAGTGTGGGTTCTGCTTCAGAAGAGTAAAAGGCATGCAAGTATTCCTGTAGCTTAACATGTCTGTGGATTTCAGGCTCCTTCACGTGGCAGGAGGACACCAGCTTCTGTCTGGGTCCTGGTCACTCTGCAGCCCAGCATGGTGGGGTCACCTTCTCTCGGGAGACTGCGGATCATCCGCATTTAAAGAGATCCTGGTTTACAACGAGCTCTCCCACCCTGGAGAGTACATTCTAATTGTAACAAGCTTGCAGATCACTAGATGGCCTCGTAACCTCAGAGATTTGGGCAGACCCAGGCTCGGGCTGAGGAATCGCCAGGTTTAAATCCCTGGCGCCCCAAGTGCTGCAGAATCATCACCCCGGTCAATGCACAAGAGCCTTTTCAAAACGCAGCGCAAGAAATTTGGGACACTTTGCCCCATAGGGAAGCTAGAGAACCCCCATCTGTCACTCCTGTTGGAAACTGCTGGTATTCCCTAAATCCCAGATTTAGGGAGCAGATGGGACTGGAGATGGGGCAGAGACTAGGTGGGAGTTGTTGGGGAGTCGCAGGTGTATCGGAGGGAAGCGAGCCCGTTTTGGGGGGGATCTCTCTGTGAAGGTCAGAAACCTTGGGGAATTGGAGGGGATGCAGGTGGGTTTGGTTCCTTGTCCAGCACCAATGGGTCACAGTCACTGCCATATGAAAATGTGGCCCCTTCGAGGCCTCGAAGGAAACACCAGTGTTTGTAGGTGCCGGTGTGTCGAGTGATTACCTGCCACAGAGCTGTGCCCTCCTGAGGGACAGCAACAACACGGTGCCGTGAGGGAAGCCCCCCCCTCCTGCCCACAGCGGAGAGGGTCTGGGGAGAGAAGCGAAGGGCTCTTTGGAGCAGCAGCAATATGAACGGGACGGATGGAGCAGGTGGAACAGGAACATGCAGAGAAGGAGCCAGAGGTCCCGCTTGCCCGAGGGGCAGAGCCGGCACTGGGCGCTCTCTCGGTGGCTGCTGCCTGTGGTAGCTGCTGCTGTCTCCAAGAGGCTGGAGAGCTTTCTCTGGGCCACGCCGGATTGACAGAGCCCTTGATCTGATGTGCAAAGGGGAAAAAACCCCCTTATTTTCCCTGCTGTCTGATGCGGACGTATGTTATCGCTCCTTTTCCCGCGTGGATTTTATCAACGCTTTTAAACGCAGGGCTAGTTCACATTGACGCAAGTCTTTTAGAAAAGCCTTTCAAATGCACTAGGAGCGGAGCAAGCAAACGGCACCGAGCAGGGCTCCGGACTCGGAGCGGGGCAGGCACTGCAGGACGGGAAAGAGAACCGGCCCGAGCACCAGCCGAGGCCTCGGCGGCGGTGCCGGGCGCTCCGGCGCTGCCGCTTTAAGGGCGGGCGGGAGCGCGGCCCGGCGCGGCCCCGGGAGCGCGGCGGCAGCAGCAGCAGGAGGTACGTGTGGGCCGGGCGCTCCGGCCGGGCTGGGCAGCGGGCCCGGACCTCCCCTTGCCCCGGCCGGGAGCCGCCCGTGCTCCCGAGGCCTGCGGCGGCTTTGCCGCAGGAGCCCAGCGCCGCGCGAGTGGCGATGGCGGCGGGGCAGCGCCGGCCGCTCGGCCCGCGGTGCGGGCGGCGTTTGCCCCCGTCGCAGGAGCGGGCGCTGGGAGGACTGGCATCCCCCGAGGGGAAGTGGGGCGGTGTGGTTGGGCTTTGGAAGGCTCTTGCTGCCTGAAAAAAAACCAAAAACAAAACCCAACATAAATTGCGTAGAAATTGCGGGTTGGTTTGAGGGTTCGGGTTTTTTTTGGGGGGGTTGGTTTGGAGGTGGGTTTTTTCTTGTGGGTTTGGCTACGTTTTTTTCTTCTTGTCCAAGTTCTCCTTGCCCCCTGATACTATGACTTATAGTAAAATGGGCAGACCAGGAGTGTCAAATGCAGGGCTATCCATCCTGCTATTCATCCTGATTTTATTCCCAGTAAAACGGGTGGGCCAGGAGTGTCAAACGCAGGGATATCCATCCTGATGCCTTCCCTCACTATGCGCTTAAGCTCAGTTTGGCATTTTGAGCACAGAGCTCTTGGCAGGTGTTTCTCTACCGATGATTAATTTCAGGAGAGTAACCATCGTGACAGGCCATGCAAAATAAACGCTACAGAATCTCAGACCTGCTAATTTGCAGCAATTCATGGAGAAAAGCCAGCATACAGCATTTGCTGACAAGATTTATCTCTCCGATTGATTGCAGTTAACATCATGCTTCCCTTAGGCAGATGAGGATTATAGAGCTCTGCCTTCAAGAAGGAAGGCATTTGCTAATTGCATTCATTAATTACATGGACTCTGCTGAATGGCATTCTCCAGTGTGGAAAAATGCAAAATGTTTGATTTTGTGTATTTATTTGTAATAGAAACATAAAGCCTTTAGCCAATGATTTAAACAAAGATTTAGTGAGAGTATCAGCCTAAACAACAAAGTGTGAAGTTCACAGCTTAATGTTTTAGTAAGTGATGAAACTAAAGCCAGTACTTAAAGCAGAGGCCAGCACACAACAAAAATACCACTAAAAATGTGTGAATTTTTTCTAAAGATACAAACAAATAAAGAAAAACTGATCTAATGAAATACAAAGTGTTAAGACTGTTTCATTGGCATATTCTTCCTGTTGTCCCTTTGTCTAGTTAAGGACAACCTGCACAGCTCTCAAATGGTGAAGATGTCCATGATTCTTTTGTTGTAAAAAATTGTCAGGGGTGGGATGAAAGTTGTTTTTCTTCATGCATCATTCTGCTGTTTTGTGAAAACCTCCAGAAGAGAGAAAACAATTGCAAAACAATGAGTTCAGTTTCTTGTCTGTTTGTACTTGTAGTCTTACTGCTGTGGGAGCACAGGCCTGAAATGCGTCTCTGGTCATCAGTCTCAGGGGAGGTTCAAAAGCTGTGCCCTGAAGCAAGGAAGTCTGAGTTATTGAAAAGAAATTAGAGAGCAAGGTGGGGAAGGAAAAAGGGTATGGAAATACTAAAGGATGGGTGAAGGAGATCTAAGCAGGAAGGCTAGAAAACATTTCCTCTCCCTTCAGACCACTTCTTGGTGAGTGTACTTGCAGGATCAGAATAGGAAAGGCCCAGGGTCTGCAAGAGATGGAGGGTGAGGAAAGTTTGGTGATGAAGTGCTGAGAGGCTCTTCCTTTGCCTCTCAATGCAGTGCTGTGGCTCTCCACTCTCCATTCTCTTGTTTCTTAAATGAATCGAAACTCTGACATACCAATCTTTCATTCTCCTTCACTGCTTTTGTGAAGTGTACCGCACACCTTGAGTGGTGTGAGAAGGCTGTCCAGTCTGAATGCATCACCTTTTAAAAACTTGATTTAAATGTGTTGGATTCCGTGTCTCTCTTCATACAGCTTGGAGCATGTTTATATAGTTTCTCAGAGTGGGCTACAGGGATGGAGGTCTGCTTTCTTCTACAGCTGACAGCATCCACATGAGACTATTGCACCATAAGACTAACCAATCCTTTAAAATACAGACTGATATGCAATGAATTGGGACTACTCTGGTTAAGATCAGGTTTGGGGATTTTTTTCTATTTTTACCAGTTGTAGAGCTTGATCGATAAATCTTAGGGAGAGAGAGGAAATCCTTTAATTGCTTGCCTTTAAAAAGATGCTTTTGTATAAAAGATTCATCACCATTATAAAACTGGTAATTAATGGTGTCTCTTCAAACTACCTACTGATAACCATTGCTATGTCCACAGGCCCTGCAATGCCAGAGTCTTCCTGTAAAATCTGAAGATTCAGTGGATGAACCTTAAATGGGAGTAGATTGCTGTGTGTATATCTCCAGGGCAGAGGGAGAGATGTGTTAAAAGGTGGCACAGTTAATTTTTAGTTCTATCAGCTGTCCCACTAACTGGTTGTTTCTCACTGGATAAGTTTAGAGTTCTGAATGGATCCCTTGATATCTTCCTCCTTGAATACCACTTCTTTCAGGTTTAAGACTGGGCAAGGGCAAGGCATGTGTTTATGGGCACAAGAGCACAGGGACCTCCTCTTCTTAAAGTCCCTGGTCGTGCAAACCTTGAAGTCACTGAAGAAACATCACTCACATAGTGTTTTTCTCCTTTCAGGAATTGTCATCCATCGCTATCAAAAACAACACCCTGTGAGTTTGTTTCAAGCTTTGTGCCTCATCACTTGCTTCAGATAAGCTGTGCTCCGAGTTCTCCTGGGGAAGGTTGGTGTCCTTGGGGAAGCATGGCCTTCCGTGGCTGGAAGAGGCTGCTCCTCTTGGGCAGGCAGAACGCCCTTGGCAAGGTCTGGAGAAGCAGGAGGGGAGGCCCCTCTCTGCGCTGGAAACGCTGCTGCCATTGGAGCGCGGGCAAGTCTCTGGACCCCGAGGTGAGAGCGTTTTTGGAGGAGAACACCGAGGTCACCAACAGCGGGCACCTCACACCAGAGATCCGGCTGCGCCTCCTCACCCCTCGCTGCAGGTTCTGGAGAGAAAAACCTGATCTCTGGCCTTATGGGGACCCCTTCTGGGCAATTTACTGGCCAGGAGGCCAAGCCCTCTCCAGGTACGCAGCACAGTTCACCGCAGCTGGTAATTCCAGTGTGCCAGGATGTCAGACCTGGCTCTGATTGTAGCAATTCCTAGTGATGTGTGTTTGCTATTATGGGTGCATTATCTCCTCTCTGCTTATACTGGAGTGTCCCAATTTCTGCTGGCTGGCAGCGAGTTCCAGCACCTGCTGTGTAAAATAACTTGTATCTTTTAAGTAGAAACTTGTTATATTCAGTGGCCATGCGTTTGCTGACAATGGGGCTGAATTTGGATCCATGGAAGGGCTGTGCAGTTGTCATCAAAACCTGGTGAGGTGTTTAATTCTATCACTCCAAACAAGAGGATTGCTGTTTTGTCATAACATGTGTGGGTTTTTGTTGGAGACAGACAGGAGTATGGATGTGCTTCTGATCTGTTGAGAAAAATAGTTTAATGCTGATGCACTTGGAGTGCTGTTTAGCCTGAATCACTCTCCTCATCTAGGATTTCAGTAGCTTTATTGTTGAGACTTATTGCGGATTTTAGTCACATCAGAAGCCACATTTTGATTTTGGCCACTGACTGCCAAAATGTCTTTCATGTTCCCAATTCCCAAGAAGTAGTTAAGAGTTCTTTTATTTTGTAAAATCAAATCTCTCACTTTAAACACCAGGAAAAAAAAATCTTAATTTTTACAGCAGAGAACAAGCTGTCAGAGTCCCCACGTAGATGAAAGGGAAGAATCTGAATTGGGGCATTAGTGTTTTTCTGCAAGAAAGCATAAATAAGAAGGCAGTTTGGACCAGGTAAAAGATGAGTCTTACTGTTAAGTTATGAATTGATTATCCTGCCATATAGATGAACTAGAGTGCTTCTAAACATGGGGTAAATAAAATAGATAAGTTAATCTCTACATTTTGTTATCATATGATTCATATGCTCAGATATTTGGGTGGCAATAATAATTATCTGGCATTTCACTACTTTATTGTCTTACTGTCTGTCTATGCACTGGTTTGATGTACTAAGAAATGTCAGAAATCAGCTGCGTAATTTGGAAGAGTAAAAAGGGAGCATGAGAACATATGGTTGCCTCCATAACTGTCCTCCTTTCACAGCTGGCGTTTCCACAGCATCAAGAGTCTCCTATTTCAAGCTACTCCTCTTGGTGTAACCCAAGATCGCTCCTTAACCCAGGAGGGCAGAGACACTGTGTGCACTGTGCCAGGAGATACAGCAGCATCCAGCTGTCCTGAGTCACCACAATCAGCAGCACTAACTCAGTAACCACTCATTTGGGAACAAGGCATTTGCAGCATTAGGGCCACATCATGCCCTACACAAATTACTAATGGAAAGTCATGGCAAATCCAAGCAGAGCCCCTAGGAAGGAGAAACAGAGCACTTCTGTGGAGATCCCATGGCCTGTTGGTAAACTAGGGGCTGTCCTTAGAGGAGTGATGGCCTTAGGGGAATGTTGCTAAACATCTGAGATGCTGAGCCTCAACACCAATGTCCTGCACTTGATACTCTTCCTAGGCCTTTTGGTGCCATTCCTGCTCATGCTGCCAGGCCCAGACATTTCCATGCATCCATTCCCAATGTACACCAGTCTTAACATTTCTGTTACAGTTATCTGCCCTGGAATCCCCCTGCAAAAGCCCTGCTTATCAGTAGCCCTGTTTGAAGAGTCAGCCATCACTCTCCCTGTCAGAAGAGAACACAAATGTAGAACCCTTTCTTGTTTCTACTTCAAAAGAAGTTAGGGAAATTGGTAGCAAAATTATGGCAGTTTGCAGTAATTCATTTTACCCAGGGCTCTTTTCCCTGAAACATGGGCCTTTCCCCTTTGCAGCCAACTGAATTTCAAGGCAGTTGTTAAAGTTCCGAACCCTCTGCAATGGTTATATTATGATTCATAGTATTTAACAATAACTGGTGCCTGCCTTCTGTCAGTTCTCCACTTCCAGCCTAAAGGTTTCTCAGGATTTCTCTTGGCAGGTGTCAGCAGTTAGATGAAGATCCCCTTTCTGCTCACCACAGCTCTGTTCTTTTTCTCGTTGCTACTCAGGAACAATGCTAAGCAGTCTCAAAGTATTTTCATCTCTGTCTGCATGGCTCAGGAAAATAAAGAGGAGAAGTTCCTCTTCTTCCAAGCAATTGCATAAGCAGTGTTCCAGGTTGATCGGTGGGCACCATATTCAGTGTGAATACATCATGTTTGTTCAGTCAGATTGCTTTTAATTTCCACAAATTCTTACTTTACTATTTCTTGTGCATTCTGATGAATTCTAGTTACCTAGAAGTGTCTACTTACCAGTTTATGTCTACATAACAGATAAGCTCACCTGTCAGAGAAGGATCTGATTGACATAAAATGTTGCTTACTTGGCTGAATTTCTTTTTGTTTGTGGGTGGGGGAGGAATAAGGGAGAAAAATGATGGTTCTTGATTTTTTTATATCATCAGAGACAAATAAGGAGCTTTGTGGCAGCTGCACATGTGGAATAGTGTTAAGGTACCACACTTCATTACATGTTTGGCAAGAAACTCTTATGCAGTGTAATGTAAACCTGAGAAATTTGCATGATCTTATGCACTGCTTTAACAGCTTTTATTTCTCAGGTATATTTTAGATAATCCACATGTGGTTAAAGGGCGATCGGTTCTGGATCTTGGAAGTGGATGTGGAGCAACAGCAATAGCTGCTATGATGAGTGGTGCATCCCAAGTCCTTGCCAATGACATTGACCCTAGTAAGGCCTTTTTTTTCATCTCTGTGTAAAGATATTTACTAATTTTTAAAGCACCTTTAACACAGACTTTTCTTCGCTCCATTTGGGAGAAATTCAAGTTCCAAACAGAATCCTAAGAATGCTAAAAAGAGGAATGGATTTTGCCAGTATTGGAAGCTGGGTTGTACCAGCCTCTCTTGGCCCAGGTATGGTTCCATAGCTCCTTAGAACAGCAGATTTTCTGTCAGGTGTTGTCCATATACCATCACAGTAGGAGAATGGTTTGGAGTATGGACAACATATGAGAGTATGATTTGGACAAGAACTCCAAGCACAAAAGCAGCAAGTTGACTTCCCTGTAGAACCATAGCATTTTCCTGTGCTTTCATGTACATCAGGGCCTAGATTTTACCTTTTTCTTCTAGACTTTGTCTTTCCATAATTGACTTATGAATACAGTTTCTTCATAACTGAATTACTCATTAGTTAGGAAGGAAGTATATCCATAGATT
The DNA here is from genome assembly GCF_017639235.1 of Corvus kubaryi. NCBI lineage: Eukaryota > Metazoa > Chordata > Aves > Passeriformes > Corvidae > Corvus > Corvus kubaryi. The sequence continues at coordinate 9,861,288 of NW_024582061.1, read as the reverse complement.
AAGGCAGTTATTATATTCTACTTCAAGTCATCAATCAATGATTGATTTCCATTGGTATCCATCCTAGGAATAGTTCTTCCCCGTGTCTTGGTGTAATGAGGATAAACTTTCATCACTTCAAGCTAGATTTTGACTCACAATGAAAGCTGTGGAAGCCCCCTAGATAGGATGAACAAAAATATTTGAGAGATGAAATTGAAAAATGTGTCAAAGAAATATGTAAAGGGGCTGAATGGCAGAATCCTAAAATGTAACTTTAATTTTCCTTTGACTTTTCTTCAGTTGCAGGAATGGCAATGATCTTGAACTGTGAACTGAACCACCTGAATCCCTTCCCCATCACCATTAAGAACATCATTAATTCAGATGCTGGCAACTGGGACCTCATAGTTCTAGGAGATATGTTTTATGATGAACAGCTTGCTGATGGGCTGCATCACTGGCTGCAGAAGTGCATCAGGATACACCAGACTGAAGTGCTGATTGGTGACCCTGGCAGGCATCAGTTTTTAAGCCACAGCATTCACAGTCAGCTACACAAAGTTATAGAATATTCACTTCCTGAGTGTACTAGACAAGAAAACTACGGGCTAACATCAAGTATCGTCTGGAGTTATCAACCCTCAAACAGCTTAGAAGACTCTTGAGCTGGCTTTCTATGAGATTTTGTCTCACTTGGTTGGCTTTTTGCAGGTATATAAAATGAAAATGGAAATTAAGCAGGGAATGTTATTTGTTAATGTGAAGCAGATTACTGTACCTTCAGTGGACTGATTTCAATCATACTCACTGAGGCTTTTGCTCAATTTGAGGTAAAAGCTACATGCAAACTGTGTTCAAAGAGGCCTGCAACTGAAGTGCAGATCTACAGACAACTTCCATGTAAGAGTTTGCATGCTTGATGTTTCTCATGTATATTTGTGTCTTGCTGACATTACTGTGAAATGTTTTGGATGTCCAGCATACTGCTGTGGGGACAGGGCTGTGGCTGAAGGACTACTGCACTGCTTCCACAGGCTTTTGCAGCTTATTTACAGAGAAAATTATTGCTGTCCTTCATCAAATTCTCCACTATGTTAGCTCATAATATGCTCAACTTAAAGTGCCTTGCTCTTTTTCTGGATATCTCTGAATGTCAAAGTAACTAATTTGAATCTCCCCCTTTTCCTCTCTAATAAAAATTTCCTCTTCCTTGAAACTGCCAGAGTGATTATGTAGGAGTTGCACCCAAATATAAACTCTGCTTCTTGACTGCCAGCCAATGTAAAAGCTTTAATAAATAGAAAGTGACTAAATAGTGCCAGCTGTGGGATAACTTCATCCTCTCGAGAGTGGGGTCAAATGATCTACGTTTCCTACATTACCCTTTGCAAGGGTAAACCAGGCAATCTGCCATCTTGGGAAGCTGCTGAGGGATGAAGAAATCTTTACTTCTGTGACAAACAGAGGGTAACTAAATAAAAACAGGGAACAAAAGTCTGATATAATTATTTTGCTCTTCCCTTGAGGAGATGCTGGACAAACTCCAAAATCATGCTCAGTTTTATCTGCCAACTAAGAATCACTTTTATCTGCTAAACATGGTCAAAAAAAAAAATCTGATCCTCAGGTAAGATGCTGTAGCTGTAGCCATTTGAAGAAGAAACCAATGCTTTCAGAGCAGTCTTACAGGAACTGTTAACTTTAGCAGTCAATTATTGAACAAGCAGTGATGGGGAACTAATAAATGCACCTACAACTATCCCAAGACCAGGTCACGTGGTGGAAGCTTACAAATGTGAAAAGGTGTGTGGTACTCACTCAGAAAACCATGGTATTCATGAAGTATGAGGTTTAGGAGCACAGTCAGATGTACATGGTTCTACAATCCAACAAGTTTTCAGAACTATCCAAACAGCCAACTTCCAAACTTTAATCTTCATAACAGTATGTGAGTATTCTGCAAGGCTGACAACAGTAACAATGTCCAAACAATACAGAATATGAAGCAGTAAGCACATACACGAGGTTCTTCTTCCACTTCACCCAGTGCCTGTAAACATTTGTTTAAAATTACTGTGATTTAACCTAAACCAAAAAACATTCCAGTAGAGTTATGCAAATGCTAGACACTGTAAGGGCAGACTCAGGCTCTAATGGTGAAGGATTTAAAGTAATGTACGTTAAACTTTCAAACCTAAATACACAGTGTTACCTCGCTGCAGCGTTGTACAGCTTTTAAAGCACCAGGTGAGGATGTACCCCTAAGTTACACATTGAGAAGAAGCTGTAGGGGAAGATGGTAGGTAAATCTGCAGGCACACTTAAGGACACAGTATAAGCTGCATTTGCGTTCAACATGACAAATCCAAGGTTATATTAGCTGTAGGTAAAAAGGATAACTTTGCCACTGAGGTTAGCAGTAGCATTGTTTCACAGGGCTGCCATATCAAAAATAGTGCAACACAGATTTATTGTCTAAGTGTTCAAAGGAATGATGGGCCTTGATTGATCCCAGGGATTCCACAGGCCATAACAATAAACTATTCTTTAGCAAAAACCCCCCAAAGGAAATAAAATCTGGTAGATTAGGTTATTAGGCCTTTACCTGGTGCAAAGGTTTGCTGCAGTGACAGCTGTCAGATGCTTGCGGCTACTGGAGCAAAATCAGCTCCTCCTTGCAAGAATGGTTTGTACTGGTGCAGTTACACCCACAGGGACCACAGGAACACATTCATCACTGGGCTGAGACATGCACCAAGAGTAAGGGATTTAGGCGCTGGTCTTGAAAAATATGCTTTTACTTACACCTGAACAACTTTTCTAAATAGACTTGCACTTTCATAAACCATATAATCAACAGAAGAAACAAGATTATTGTCAGACATCATAATATCCTTTAATATCGGCAACAAAAAATACCTTCCATGCAATTAGACTTGAACTTTAAATAGATTAATATAAGACTGCTTTATTTCTGCCATACTTTAGTGTGGTTATGACAAGAGTTAAATGGTAAACATATTCCTTATGGTTGCCTAAACTCTTTAGGTTTCCAAATGTCATCAAATCCATGTTAGACCACCCTAGCTAAACTCTTCTACTCCCAGATCCAGAGGATGAACCCAGTGTGCTCCATGCCCTTACAAAGCTAAAATGGCTGGCATTAAGGAGCTTAATGCAGAAATCATAGAACTCTCACTAGAGGTTATGCTGGTTCAAGAAAGCCAAGGAAAATGACTTACAATTGTGATGAGAGCACTGCTCCATCATGTAATAAACTCATTCTACCATTCAAAAATTATTTTTTGATATGACTATAATTGAACAATAAATTTATTGATTTTTTTCAGTTTCTGGGGGCCACTGGATATATAAACAACTGCATACAGCAAAACATACACTCTACCATCCTGAGATTTATGTGCTCAGATACTACATTTGGTCCTATTTCATTCACAGATATGCTTATGAGTACCAGTGTTTTGTTCTCTAAAAGGATTTTCATGTAGAAACACAGGCAAAAGCCAGAGCAAATTAATATTTGCCCATATATAAAATCCTTTTCTTAGTCATAAGTACTATGAAATTTGTAAAGTAACCATAACAATTCCAAAGCAGGTTTATGTTTACACATTCACAGGCTGTAATTTTGGATGTGTAAAAATCCAGCAAGTATTTGATGGTAAACAAGAACAGAAATCTGCAGCATCAGTAACATCAACAGAAAGGTACCAACATTTTTTATTCCAGACCTAGCAAAAGCACATGGTGAAAGGAGATTCTTTGTTACTACTGAAAGTACCTTTGTATTGCTGTTAATGCCACCTCCATTCACCAGTTCTGTCTGTTGATTTTTGTTAGATTAAACGCCCAACTTTACAGACACTTCTGTGTGTCAATGTTATATTTGGGCTCAGTACTTTAGTTGCAAGTACCATCCCAGAATACAAACTCAGAACACAGACTTACCTAAACTGGGTTTGTACATGTAGCTAAATTGCTAAAGGGTACTAAGTAGCAGCCAAATCCAGCACTTCAGGAAGCCTGAGCAATATATTCTGTGTAATATTAATTATAATTTAACCTTCCTCTTAATGAAGTATGATCAATACCAAGACAGACAGGGCTCCAAGGAGAGACAATGGGGAAGCCCAGGCTCATGGGCAAGGACTGGAATGGCAATGGAGACCTCCAGTGGGAAGCAGGAGGGATGCAACCTGGTGGTACAGAAGCCACCAGCTAGTTCTCCAAGATGCTTGTTTGCTGAAGGAGCTCTCCCACCTGTAAACTTGACACTCACATGTACAGGATAAATAATCAGTAAACAGTCCATGTTAGTTGCTTGATTTTGTTTGATATGATGAGTTGCTCTAAAGCGTCTCGGGAACGATCTGAAAAAGAACAAAAGAATTTCTTGTTACTCATTCAGAATATAGAGGTGGTGTTTGGAATTAGGTACACAATACAGTAAAGGAATTATACATCTGCATTTATGCTTCTCTTGCTATCACAATATCACACTTCAGATACATCTGTAGTAATCCAAACCCTCTTGGTTCTTTTGATTTACCAAGATATGAATATTGACCTAATATCGACACCCAGCTGAGACGGACAAAAACTCTCTAACAGTTTAGAGTTAGAAAGTGAATGTTTTATTGGCACTGGACAGCTGTGTGGAATAGCTTCCTAAGATGCAGTGTGAAGGTATAAATGGTTATAGAGTTTATTTATCCACAAAAGTTATGAATATCCAAAATACAAACGCATATTCATAACATTAACACCTCCCATTCTCCGCTTCGTATGGAAATGAGCTTTAATGTCATTAAGCATGCCTCGTGTGTGCTCTAAATTGAATTGGTGGTCTTGAATTGGGTCAGTGGTCCCAGATAAATGGAAGTAACCTCATCTCCCTCATTTTGACCTTTTCCACCTTTCTGAACTTTAACAATCCTAATTACTTTAGTGACTTCCAAATTTCCTCTTGTGTGACTTTTATACAGGCTCTCACAGAGGGAGGAAATTGGTAATTGTCCTTGTTCCCTAGACCAGTTTATCAATGTTTCTGTTCCTCGTTCTAAGCACAGCTAAACAAACATACAAATGACAAATAATCAATTAGTTAGTAATCAATTACTAACATCTTGAAAACCGTTTCAGGTCCAGCTCTCTTAACTATTTTAATTAACTCTAGCTGGGCCCAAATTCCTTCTTATTCTAACTAATTTCAACACAGCTAGCCCATAACTAAAATCTTTGTTTCTTTTAAATCTACGTTTCACTTTCTCCAATCACCTAACTGTAAAGCATCACCAACCAACAGAAGTTAAAATATCCACAGGCTGTCCTACTCCATTCCACTGTGTCTTGAATGGATGCTGTTCCACATTTTTGGAATAGAGCAGGTGTTTAAGATGCTAACATTTCTATGAAGTCTTTGGGTCTTCATCAGCATGCTGAAGGGGAAAAAAATATCCAACTCCCAAACAAAAAAAAAAATCCCCTCTCTGAAGGCTGCCATATCTCAAAGCAAAACTCTCACCTTGCTTTGAAAATCTCAGTGTACGATGATTATTTTATCTAGTAAGTTATTGTTTGTTTGGGATTACTTAGTGTGCTTTTTCAGAAAGCAAGAAGGTATGATCAGTAATTAATTATCTTCTTACTCCCTGTGTGATTGGACCTACCTGTTATCAGTGGGCATCCGTGGAACAGAAAAATGTGTATCTTGGGACAACAAGTAAGGACGGCTTCTACGGCGATATCAGTCAGATTCACACAGCGCTCCATGTGGATCTCCTGTCAGGAAAACAGGAATGACAGCAACCTGTCAGAGCACAGAGAATTTTAGAGGCAAAGCTTTCCTTTGCCCAACCAGTTTCAGAGACCCCCAACCAGAAGGAATTATGACCCCTGTGTATCGACCTCATATGTGGTCCTGTACAGACCAGGAAAATACCCTAAGGAAAAATAAGACAGCTTTTCTGTGAAGAAGCTAAACTAAAAACATAAACCTGAGTTTTTCCAACACACATGTACCATTTAAGACATCTGAGAAAACTCTTTAATGAGATTGAATGGTGTTTGAGTCCCATCACTTTGCCTATGACATTCTCCTACCAACTGGTTGTCCAGGAGAACAGAACCCAAACTAAATTCTGGTGTTTCCCAAAACAGGAAAGATTTATGAGCCTCTGCTGAAGCTCCTGGTATTTCTATTTACCTACATGGTTCCTAAAAGAAATCAAAGAACTTCTTCAAGATTAGACTAAACCCTGCTCTTTTCTTCATTTCTCTGCAGCTGTACAACTCCTACCTCTACTACTACAACTACTACATGCTAGGAAAAGATGAAAAGCAGAATAAATAAACGGATTATTACCAACTTTTTTCCCCTCCTCTAAATTGCCTTACCTATCAATAAATATAACATACAAGAAAAAAATGCAGAAAGAAGACCATCAAATCTAATGAAATTAGGATTTGGTAAAATATACTCTGGAGATCAGAAGGTAAAAATAAAAAAATTTCTCTTATTGGAAAGTCTTTCCAATTTATAAACTCCAAGGATCTTGAAAGAGGACAGAAATGAAAGTCAGTAAATACCCTCCCTCAGAAGTAATGCTGCTGATAACAATAATTATAATTTTAAAATGCAGGTATTTTCTTTTGTTCATCCCTTTTTTATTAGGTTAAGTCAGTTACCTTTAAATTCTTTGAACAAGTTCCACTCACTAGTGCTACAACGCCATCATCTGTTACCTGGAGAAAAAACCACAATGGATTAAAGCTCAGTTTTTTCAAACACAGCTATTTGGAAGCAAAAATGGCATTAATTTATTCACTCCCTGAAAACAATGAATACACTTAACACTACAGTATTTTCTTCCCAACTAAACTTGTAGAGAAAATTATCCAAGGTGGTTTTTTTTCATTCTGTTAAATACTGTTTCATTTTCCTGCCATGTGATCCATCCTGGCTTTCTGCAAGGATGTTTCCAACTGTGTCACTGCTATTTCTGCAGCTTCCTTGTCTCATTTAACAGTGGGTACACTAATATGGTCAGAGCACAGCACTTTTAATTTATAGATTTTAAAAGCATTTCTGCTCTACCTAGACCAATTTGGGTTGGGGAAAGAAGTAATCCTAGCAGAAAAGTAAAGAAAAAAAAAGGTGTAAACTAGTAGTTACTTGAGAAGCTTTTATCTCATTTAAAATAGACACAGGGAAACAGCTATTCTCTATAAAGGAAGAGAGGCAAGGAAATAAAAAAGCAATGAAGGAAGTCTGGAGAAATAAGAGTTAAATGGCAATAAAAAAAAATTACCAAATGAAATATTAAGACTCTTTTGACATCCTACTTTGGGAAAAATCAATAGAAGAATAGTATCTAAAATAAGAACCTCCTACATGTTTTCCAGAACTGACATTTCATTGTGAATGCTCAGTACTGGACTCACATTCAACATAATTACTCACCATCAGTGTCAATTGAATGCCACACTTACTGCAAAAAACCTTTCCCTCACTACATTATCTCACTGTAATTATGAAATATGTTACAGGATTGCTTTTGCAGCTCATTTCCCCCTTCTCATGCTAAATACTGTTGTTAAATCCTCTTCCCTGCCATTTCTGACATTTAAAATGTCATTCTTTCAGTGCTGACTTTGTAACAAAACTCTGACAAGCCATTCAGAAAGCACAGTCACTCCTAAACAATCATTTAATTATGGAGTGTTTACTTCTACTAGGGGCTTGAATTGTTTGACATCCTAGATTATTACCCACATCAGTTTGTCCTAACTGAAAGCAGGCAATAATCTGTCCAAGATTCTACTTTCTTTAAATGGAGTATTTTGGATTACTTTACAACTTAAAGAAAATGACTGCACTAAGTAAAGTTACTGAAAAAAACCCCTAGGCAGATTCTAACAAAAGTTTGTCATTGCTTTACCATACATGCTGTAATACCAAAATGTGTACTTTTCCAGTTACCACAAGCAAAATATACCTTTCCTTTTCCTTAAGAGGGAGAAATTAGAAGTAAACTATGGTTCTAAATCTTGTCAAGAGTAGAGATAACAAGATCCCCTTTGAACTTTGTCATGAGAATCTTAAAAAAGAAACAAACACAAGTCAATGGGCCAATTGCCACCATAGCTACCTGAGTAGATGAGAAGTCCACACTGTGAAGAAATTTGCAGTGTTCTCCTAGTGCCTGCAGAGATGCATCCATGATGCCTGAGCAGCTGCCCAGGTTCACTATTTGTAGGAATTGGCAGTTGAATGCAAGAGCAAGAACTCCACTGTCAGTTATATCACAGCACCTTTTGAAAGATGCTTCACGCAGGTAAGGACAGGATAAGGCCAGTGCTATGACTCCTGCCAAAGAAACAACACTTGACAGCATTATTCATTCTTTAACATAACCACCATGTCCAAAGGCCCTGGAACAAGTTTTGAGGAAGGAATAATTAAGATAAAGTGGAAAACATGTTCAGCATAGCACAGTTTTACCAGATATCTAGCAGAAGAGTAACTTGATAGCTCTCTCCTAAGATAATTAGTGCTCTAGGCCTGTAATTTACACCACTGAAGAGACTTTTAATTAGTATTGGGGTGGCATGGGGCATTTTTTAAAGCAATATTTACCCTAGATATTTTCTTTGCAGTTTATTCCAATCTAATAAGAAAAATAAGCCAGAAATAAGATCCCAGTTATCTGTGCACAGATAACACACCTTCTGACGTGATTCCAAGTCTGTTTTCCTTGCAAGAATTTAAGTTGATTTTTTTCAGCTGCTTGCAGTTATAAAGCTGCAATAATGCATTATCTGAAATATCACAGTCTCGGAGGTCCAGAGACTCCACAGCAGGGTGCAATACCTGTAATGAAAACCCACCATTTCAGTCAAACTCTGCTATGCCATCAAACACCTACATTTTTATATAAAATACTTGTAATATTAGACATCATGCAGAACTTCACAATAGAGGGTGGGGTTACCAGTCCTAGGAACTAACAAATCTAAAGAAAATATGGTCTATTTGTGCAACAGTTCAGCTCCTACATTATGAACTGTTTCTGTGACATGCAGAGTAGAAACACATTAATCCTGCTACTTAAACAATGGAAATACAATCTTGGTGGTTCACTTGCTAGCAGTAGTGCTTCTACCAGGACAGTACCCTCACACTTGCTAGCACAACTTTGGGGGCAGAAATCTGCAGTGCAAAAAAAAAAAAAAAACCACCTTAAACCTGCATAACAGATAAGAGTGGTATTTGAAAGATATTTCCCCCCAGAGTGTTTTCCTCACCCCCCCCCCACTCTTTTGCTCTTAAACAAGCACTCTCATTACCATACCATGAGGAGGTACCAAATCCTCATCAAATGGGATCTTTCACTCCCACAAGACCTAGATTGGAATTTTTGTAAAATCTTTCCCAAGAGAACATTTATGAAAGTTGGACCCAAAGCAGTGGAAGGCCTCAGATTTTAGTAACAATAGCCATATACTCCCTTCAGCTTGTCACTCCCTTCCTTAACTCCCAAGGACAGGAACATAAATTTCCATAAACTAGCAAAGATAACAGCACAGCTGACAGGCTTGTTAAAGGCCTATTTCTCCTCTTGTTCACTCTAACAAGGTACAGCAAAGATACTACAAGGAAAATGGACTGTTTTGCAAATATATAACATTTTTTGATAGACAAAGGGTGGTCTGGATGCAGCACACAAAAAAAGACATTTAAAAATACAGGTTTATATCCTGTGGACACATGCTGAATGGCCTTATAAAACTTTATGGTAAAAGGGATTTAGAATAAGGAGTTTGGCATGCATGTGGATGGCTGCTCCAAGCAAAAAGCAGAATAAGGGGGAAAAAGATGCATGATAACACAAATTTGGACAAGAATAGGGAGGTAAGAGATTAAAGAGAAGTTTATACAAAGGTTCAGATTAAAAGAATTTCAACTGAAATTTAACTTTAAGCAAAATCCTTTAAAAACCCCTGAAAAACAGAGAAAAGACATGAAGGACATGTATAAAAACAAATGGGAAACTGCTAGCAAAGAAAGCTAAGGTATAATATGCCCAAGGAAAGTGATGACAACTAAGGATAGAATTGCAAGAAATTGCAGGAACAGAGAAAGGAAAAACACATGAAAAAAGAACCAGAGCGGAATTTCCCAGTGTCACATGGAAAATAGGCTCCAAGAGAAGGCACTGATCAACTGCTGAATGAAGACAAATATAGATCAGACTTTAGAAAGAGACAGCAGAAAAGTCTGTAAATTAAGGTCTCTAGTTTGTTTACAGACTAAAAATATCCTAATGGATTTTGTGCATTTATACACACACAATCACATGGCTTTAATTATATAATCTCTTAGGATGTTTTGAAATCTTTCCTTACCGAAAAGATATCTTAAACCAGATTTTGTCCAGTCAAATTTTCCAAAATAAGATAAATTCATAGGCCTTTGATTTTTTACTCAAAAACTTACTTTGTGTAAGCACAAAATCATTTTATCTAAAGCTAAATTGTTTTGTTTGTAAGTTTTCCACAGTGCTTCTGCTTCGAGTCTTGGCTTCACCAAGAGAAACTGATAATATTTGTCTGTTCTGAGTTACAGGTCAAAGCAGGAATGCACAAGGAGTCATTCATTTTCTGTTTCACCAAGGCCAACCTTTAGCTTCCCTCAATTCTCATACCTCCCTTTGAGGCTGAACAAGATAACAGTGAACAGATACCAAAACAGATGTGCCTCTGAATTTACAGCTGAAGAAAAGTCATTAACTGGTGTCACACTGAAACACTGACACACACCGTAAGCAAAAGGGATGGGAGAACCTGAACTATCAACTTCTAGCTCTGGCATAATTATATTTCAAGGAACCAAAACTGAAATAAATTATATGGAGATGGTGTGCTTACTGGCAATGGAATTCTACCAACAGAATTTTAACAAGTTGCTGAAATCCTTTATATAATATATATAAAATAAATTATGCATGAGCTTCTTGAAACACACTACACTGAGGAACAGACTGGTGCGCTAGAGAGGCTACTTTACCCTCCTGAAACAGACAGTATAGTTTTGAATGGGTTCTTACCTCACTGATATTTGCATCAGTTATTTGCCCTTGCCTACTCATTAGTTTAATCAGTTTATCCTTTATATTGGGTGGCAACGACTTAATATCTGCAGAGTATCTGGAAAGGTTCTTTGTCAAACACTGAACGCATCTGAAATAAAGGGAAGTTACAGAACAGTCAAAAAGAGGCATTACATATTAGAACTAGAACAATCAAGCCATAAAATGTCATCTTCTGCATCCAGCTATGGTTCCCTCAGACCTTATCAGCTCCTGCTGTTACATGCTACCAGTGATTCAGCTGTTGCCCTTTGGGGTCAATCAGCTGATCCTTCTGTGAAAGTGTTCCCCAAGAAACTGAAGGCAAAATTAGCCCCTCAACTACTTTTTTCTGTGCCCTCCTCTTGCTGTCTCTGAAATTCTCAGTTGCAGTGTGAGCTGTTCAGCATCTGATCGGAATGAAAATCCCCTTGACAAAAACTCGGAGGACACAGAAACAACACTGCCAGGACAAGTGGCTGAGTGCAGGGGGCAGCAGCAGCCTGGAGATATGCCAAATTAAATTTAGCGTATAACCACAGCTCTGGAGTCCCTACAGGCAACAAAACCTTGTCTGGCATCAGAATGCCACCAAACTGCAGGAAATTAAACTCGCACCAATTAAAAACTATAGAAAGTCAAAATATTAATGCTTTATAATCTGACGGGTAGCACATACTTAAGGCAGGAAAGAAGCAAGATTTAGAGCACAGAAGCACATTAAAAAAACCCCAGTGAAGTTAACACAGTGCAGGAAGAGCACCTCTAGCAGGTCACTGCAGAAGACACTGTATGGAGGACACTGATTTCAAGCAGAATCTGGGCAATTAAACCCAAGCCTTGCCTGCGGAGACCCTCATAAACCTAAGCACACACACCACGAACACCTTTAACTCATTCCTGCAGAGAAGATGTGCAAGAATTCCATGCCTTCACAGAACCTCCGTGACTGCTGGATGAACTCAGCTGACTGACCAACAGAGAAACCTGTACCAAGCTCTGTCTCAGCATATATAGGTTACCCCATCCACATTCTTTGTTTTGAGATTAAACAGCTTATCTGTATACAACATTCCTTTACTTGACTGCAGAAATAAGGAATAGTTGTTTACCTCTAAAAAAAAAATTCTTATCAAAGACAATAAACACACCATTTATTATCATCTCTAAAGACCACAGATGTGAACTTCCCCACAGGCAGGATCTGTGCAACGTGGGGAGCAGAAAGCAGGGGCCTGTCTCACTAGTGCAGCCATGCTTCAAGAGGCCTCTCAGTCTAGATCAACTACTTAGTTCAAATTTGCAGAAAATACTCCAAACCCAATGCAGATACATGGAAATCAATGTGACCTATGCCAAGTATTCTAGATACATTGAACTGTCTCTTACCATGGCATATTAAATTTAGCTTGAATGGTTATTAAGATTAATCACATTCTTTTCAAAAAGCTGGTTGATATTCTCATAGTACATTACTGATCTGCAGTTTAAACAATTAATCATTTAAATTATAAAGGTTTTCACAGTAATTCTACTTTATAGGAAACTATAAAACATTTATTGGCTACACCATGGCAACTATAATCTCATCTTCAGTGCTTTAAGGTGCGAATAACAATCTAACTGTACTCTTTGCTAGCTATTTTTCTTTTATCTTTCAAATGAAGTATTTTATTCCTGTGCTGCTTCTAACTTCCTCCGGAACACAAAGGAATTTGACATTGACAGACAACGCAGGAAATAGAAATTTTCAGCTCCCCTTGAAGTTGCAAGATAGAAATTAAAAGACTAACTAGCAAATTAGCTAAAAGAATAAAAAAGTAGACACACAGGATGCTAAATGTAACTGGAACGAGTGGATAAACAGATAATAAAGAATATAGTGGATTTTGTGCCAAAGTTATGTAACAAGAAGCAAGAGCGCATGCCCTAAGAGAAGTTCAAGGCAAAGTCATCTTTTGCAACATTGGGGACACTCGGTGACCACCAGAGACCCCTTCAGACGACCCTCTAGGACCATGAAAGGACTTCTAATAGGAGGTGGATGCATGCAAATTAGTTCTAGGAAAGTGATGTTTATATATTAGCCAGGAACTGCACTTTAAAGAAAATGTATGTGCATGATGGAATAAACACCTTGTTTTAAAGTGTCACGACACTTTATCCTCCAGATGTCTCCGGCTATGCAATAAAGAATGCCTGCTTTTAAATACTTCGAACTGTGTTACAAAATCTGAACATGAAGAAAAACTCAAAACAAAACACCATTCGCTGGATTCTCTGGGGCCAGGTGAAGCCTGGGATCCTCAGCCGCTCCTCCACATCCGGATCTGTCAAGGATCATCCTGTTACCTCCCTGCCAAACCTCGTCACCCCTGTCACTCCTGTCATTCCCTGTCACCTGTCCTGTAACTCCTCCCAATGGGGCACCTCTGACAAACCCTGCCACCTCTCCTGCAGCTCCTGAACGCTGCCGAACCCTGTCAGCACCCACACTCGCTGCACCCCCTCCGCCGCCGCCGCCAAAGGCCGGCCGAGCCCTGCCCCCCTCCCCGGCCCGGCCCCTGTCACAGGGCGGGCAGGCGGGAGCGTGTCGGGGCGGCACTCACAGGTCCAGGAGGAGCCGGACTTCCTCGCCGGCGCCGTCCCAGCTCATGGCGGGGAGCGGGGAATGCGGCGGGGCCCGAGGAACACGGCGGGGAGCGGGGAATGTGGGGACGCCGGCCCGGCTCGGCGGTCGGTGCCGAGATGGCGGCGGCGCTCGGGGATGACGGGAGATGTAGTCCCGCTCCCGGCCCGCCCTGGAGCGCCCCGGGGTTGCGCGGGGAGCGCCTCCCGAAGAGGCTTGGAACGCTGAAACACCCCACAGCAAAAAAACCGGGGCTGTCACTCTCCATTTCCAGAGCTTAACAGTTAGGAGAAAGTGTCCTGCCAAGCCTGGAAGAAGTACAGGGGAGGTTGGGAACCTTCAGGCAAGGGGCACAATGGTTTTAAGGGCCCTTTCCCTCCTTGCTGCCGTCAGCGGAGTCATTCCACAGCAGCGGGTTTCCTATTACCTCCATCCATCTGCAGCGGTAAGAGCCTGCTGTCTGCCAGCTCTTTCGTCCTGCAATCAATTTTGTCTTTGGTTCTGGGCTTTTTCCCCCTTTTTACATTTCTGCCTAGATGGTGTGATATAAATTGAGACCACACAGTCCTTAAAAGTTAGCAGCATTATTAATAAATAAACACTGCATCATCCTCTTCAGACCCAAGACCTGCCACCTACCCCTACTAAAAAGACCAAGTGATTGACTAACAGAAGGAAACGTCTGTTTTCACAAAATTAACGGAAGGATCCATATCTATGAGAAACACAGGTTGTTGCTGATGCCTGATAACTTTGTTAAGTCAGCAGCTGAAACATCTGGATAAACAAATAAACCACAAGGATGCTGATGTGTGATGATGCTGCAAGGCCTATAAAATATACTTTGTGACTGGATAATTAGAAATATGCATTAGTAGGTAATTGGATGATTAAAATCATACACTTGCGGTAAAAGCTATAAAACCCCCTAAAGAAAAATTGCTTGTATGTGACCAATTTGGCTGGGACACCTCATGCACATAATTAAATATTTGTTCTTGCAATGCTATTCAGTCATCATGAGCCAGTTATTGAAACAAAGGTCAACAGACAAACAATTTTGTCTGTTAAAAACACATTTATTAAGCCAGCTGAGAGAAAGCATTAGAGCCCATGCTTTATGAAATGCTTCTCTGTTCCATATAGAGTTCAGTGGGTTTACATAGCATTTTTACTACATTTCCTTATTTCCTTTTTTTGGTTAGTATTCAATAAGCAAGTGGTTAGGTATACATTGCATCAAGCTACTATGTTTTTAACCTATTCATGCAAAACCAGCCAGTTTTCCTTATCTCTTCCCGGCACAGGGGTATAGGTATACATTACAACCAGCTGCTTGTCTTCCTGTTTTACCAGTTTTGCTTACTAACTTTTCTTCCCATTTTTAGCTCTTCTGTTATCCTGAATTTAAAGTCTTTATTTTGTTCAGTTATAATCATGTCAATACTTTAATTCACATGTGTGAATTACAAGCTCCTGGTTTCATTGGCAGGCCTCCCTGGAGGTCCCTTTCCTGGTGTCAGGAGACATGATAAAGCTGTAGCAAACTGTGTGGTACTGACATATTCTGTGTGCCTGGGTGACAAACCTAAACAGCACACAAGGTTTAGGTTGGCCTGGCCGACAAGCAGCCAATTCCCTTCCTATTTTTCACAAGACTCAGTTCATCACTTTCTCCATCAGTGAATATGGAAGGGGTAGTCTCGTGCTGAGGGTAGCTTCTCAGCTGGAAGTAATTAAATAATTACTAGCCCAGTGACTTTAACTAACCTCAGGAGCTGCTTCTGAAGCAGCTCATGAACTGCCAAACTTCACACACCTATGCTGTATCTCAAGCTAGCATCAGGTTATCCCAAGGAGCAGACACGTGCTGCTTTTACACTGGTTTGACTGCAGGCAGCTGCGGGAAGGACTTCAGCCACATCAGCCTGAACATGTTGAGAAACTACTGATAAAGCACCGGGCTATAAAGAGTGACTCAGGAAACACTCAAACATAGACTCTCTGCAAAGAGTGAGGCCTCAGCTTGTACTGGTGTATGGGGTTATTCCTCCACAGGTGCAGAACTGCACTTGCCTTGGCTGAGCTTCATTAGGTTCCTGTCTGCTGATTTCTCCAACCTGTCAGTTGTCCCTGTCCAGAGGGACATCATCATGTTGCCAGATGAAAAATCATCTGCACGTGGTGGGGTAACACAATGCTTATTCTTCAGAAGCCACTGGCTTATGGAACTGCACAATTTCCATTCTGCGAGAAGAACTGGAGCACAACCAGCCCATGTGCCAGCTTCTACCAGTTCACCAGGCAGTCAGGTATCACTTTGGGGTCAACCACCACAGACCGCCTGAGAGACCCCCAGGACAGAAGAGTATGTGCATAAAGGGGAGGGAAAATGTTATGATTTCAGGGAAATTATTATCATTGTATGTTTATTTTGGGAAAATCAATGACTATGCATGTAAAATACAGTATATAAACAGGAGCTTTTCTTTATTCAGCATTCACAGAGGAGATATCCCCTTGTGCATCCAGCATTGAATAAAGAACGCCTACTTCTTAATACTATATTTGGTGTTAAAGGGTTTTAAAATTTTTACCCATTTTTGGTAACAATCAGGAACATCAATCATTATTCCTAGTTTTGAATATCTGCAAACTTGTGTGCATGCACTCTTTGCATATCACATTGTCAAGGTCCTTAAGGAAGTTGTTGAGTGATATGACCTTAGTATTGACACAAGGGACTGGTCTCCAGCTTGTCTTTGTGCTGCTGATCCTTTGAACTCAGAAGCTGAAGCTGTTTCCAATATACCTCACTGTATAAATATCTGTACTGGGCTGGATAGAAACCTGATCAAGCTCGATGGAAACCTGATCTAGTTAAACACGCGCCTGCTCATTGCATGGATGTTGCACTAGATGACCTTTAAAGATCCCTTTCAACCCAAACTGTGTTATAAAGACTAAGGCAAATAAGGCATTGAGAACCTCAATCTTTCTATGTCTGCTTTGTAGTGTGAAGTCCTGGCTCTGTTAGATCTCAAAAGGAAAAAAAGCACAAGTTGCTTAAGAGAAAAAGGTGTTTTTAAAAGTTAGTCTTACATGTCTCATGCAATGCTGGGAAACATGCAATGCTGCAGATCTGGACAGTCACTGCTGTACAGAGTTCTGTGGTGAGGTTCAATAGCTTCATTGTTCCTCACATCTTTACAGTATTCTTCCAAGTAAAACAAATCCATCCATCTCCTGCTGTACAATACTGAATGTTCTAGAGGGTACAAACTGAGGTCTGCTGTAAGCATTACACTTTCACACATTCCCATGGGAACAAGCCCTTACAAAGAGTACACACAGACTGCATTTTTAGTGGCAGCACACCTTGTATGCTCAGGTTCAGCCATCCCTCATGCTAACATATGCTTCTCTGTGACCAAAACCTACCACTGAATTCTGCCTAAGTTCTGCTTGAAATCTCTCTCCTTTACAATACCTTCTGTGGTGGCCTACTGCAGTGTTCTTTTTTACTATGTCCCAGTCACATTCAGGGGCGGGTGCACATTTTTTGTTGTAGAAGCATTTCTTACTGTCTTTCACATCCCTTTACCAGATTGATTTGGTTTTCCTCTCATCCTTGCACAGTTAAGACAATGGCTCTATTCCTTCTGAGTCACCTGTGCTTATGTCCACCTCTTGCATGCTTCTTTTTCATGGTTGACTTCAGTCAAGCTCTCCTTGCACATCCATGCAGAGCCTCCTGCCATCCTTGCAGGTTCTCCTGCACACCAGAATGGGCCATTCTTGAGCTTGTAGAAAGTGAATTCCTTGTGAGATACAAAAAAATCCAACCAGTCAAAACCAAAACATCTCTTCTGGACTTGTTCCCTTTTCAGGACCATATCAAGTAGATCCCTGAACATGCTGAAGTGTGCCCTCTTGAAGTCCAGGACAACAGTCCTGGCTTATGTCTTCTTCCCTCCTTTCAAGATCCTGAACTTCATTCCAATGGAGTCCATTTTCAGTAAAAACACTTTTTCGTGTTGAAGGATGCTGAGATCAGCCTGACCAACAATCCTAAATTAAACTCATCACAGGGGTGTGAAAGATAGATGTTTCCTGACAAAGACTGGCACAGACAAGGATGTGAAAGACAGATGCTTACGAAAGGAGAAAAACAAACAAGTGACAACATCTTATTTAGAAATAAAGCTGGCATGGCAGTGACTAGCCTAGCAACAACCAATCGCTTTGTGCTATAAAGGCATAGTCCTGTCTTCCAGCAGGGAGGACTTGTAGGAGTGTGTGTGGAGATTCCTCCCTTGAGTGGGGAGGCCCCTTAAGGTTAATCCTTGAACCTGAGCAAAAAATACTTGCTCATGGTCATCAGTATGGGTAACATCAATTGACTTGATAATTATTAAGACAGCTTTGAAACTTAGTTTCAAAGTTTAAAAAACAAGGGAATCCTTTCTGAACCTTGTGTTTATATGCATGTACTTGGGTAACACCCAAGTTGATGATAAACTCCCCTCTGTTTGCACAAGCCCTCATCATTTGCTTGATAACTGCATCCATCACATCTTCATTTGATTGGCATCCTCTCTTCCCCATCATTCTTAGTTTAAAGCTCTTCTTACCAGCTTCACCATCCTGTTGGCAAGGATGCTCCCTCACTTTAGTCCAGCCCTTCCAAGCAATATTCAGGCCTCACAGAGCAAACCATATTCATAGAAACCAAAACCCCATTGTAGTTGGCCAGCGGGGCTGAGAATACACCAGATGGGCTCTTATGCCCTCCACCATCACTCCAGAGCTATATTTGTCATATTTGATGCTATCCAGGTCTGTCCAGTAATTAGAGAGCATTTGATGCCCACATGAAAAAGCAGCAGGCATCAATAATCAGAGAGCCAGAGAGGCCTCTACAGGCTCTCCATGATAAATCAGAAAAGCAGCAAAGTTCCCCCAGACAACAGGTCAGCAGACAAGCCCCTTCTCTACAGCAGAGGGGTCAGCATTAAGGAAGCAGCCCTCAGTGCTTCCTTCTGGTGCTCCTGTAGGGCTTAGGCAGTTCACTTGGCAGA
This sequence comes from Corvus kubaryi, assembly GCF_017639235.1. NCBI lineage: Eukaryota > Metazoa > Chordata > Aves > Passeriformes > Corvidae > Corvus > Corvus kubaryi. Next base: position 9,842,446 of record NW_024582061.1, on the reverse strand, counting down.
GCTCCCAGCCTCTTTTCTCCAACCACAGCACTGAACATATTTTGTACTTACAAACGTGCAGGCAGAGCATAAGCATTCGTCCTAGCAGCAGGAATGACAAACGTGCAGCTTTCACCATCCTCAGAGTTTTTACCTCCCACCCTGACACATAGACTCAGCCTGGCCTCCTTTAGTACATAACTCTATGGTTTCCTGAAGCTGTAGGGCCTCAGAGAAGATCCAGTCTTTCACAGCCTCTGAGGATGCATAGCACACTAACATCCTCCTGCAGCTCAATGAAACATTTTCAAAAGTGCGTCTCTCCCTCTGCTCCACACAAGCACCCTCCTTCTGAAGGTGTGTTGGGGTTGAGACCTCCAACATTACAGGGGAAGTTTTTCCAAGAGCTGCTGAGGACAACAGCTTGTGGCACACCCTCAGCACTGCAGAGGAAGTGTATTCTGCTATGAGATAAGACACCAGCCCTTCCCACACCAAATACCTCAGAAAGTTTGTGTGTTTCAGGCTCAGCTCTTATATAGCCCTCAGGCTGAGTGGGGGACCAGACCCTAATCAGTGTCAGCTGAAACAAAACCTCCAAGGGCCTCTTAAATCAAAGAGAAGTGATAGAGCTCACTAGCTTTGCTAGAAGTCAAGGCCTCCTGTAACTGTCTATTCCCAGTAGCTTTAGGCAACCTCAAGCTTCCACAAGGCTTCCTAGATGTCCCTTGGCAATGATCCCAGAAGGCCACACATCTAGAAGCACGAGCCCATGCACTGCTGCTCTATTCACTGTCTTAGCTGTGCTTAACAAGGGAGATTTTTCTGACTATTAAATTTTGCTAGCAATGGTGCTAAATCTTGTTATTGCTCTGTATTAATGTGACTGCGAATTATGTTGGCAAGGAACAAGGTACCAGAACGCATGTTGGAATAGTAATTTTAAAACTCGAAACAGCTGGAAAGGTATACTGCAATGTCATCATGATCTGATCTGACTGGCAGCCTGTGCTGACATCTGGATACAAAACAAGGAGTTGGGAGGCGGCACAGCTGGGACAGCTGATCCTGACTGGCCCAGAGGATATTCCACACCATATGGCATCATGTTCAACAATAAAACTGGGGGGAGTTGGCCAGGGAATGGTGGCGCGCTGCTCAGGACTGGCCTCAAGAGCTGGATACTTGATCCTATACAAGCATTTGTCGTTTGTTTTCTTTAATGATAGCAAGATAACGCTTGCAAGCAAAGCATTGAAGAATGCCAGACGGATTCTGCAGACCTAGTTGTGAAACAATGGTGCATGCATAACTAGTTCATTTTGGAATATAAAGATCATGCTGTTTCTAATGGTTGTTATACAATCCTTGTCCAAAATCTATGTGACTCAGTGGTTGGCTGATATTCCAACAGGCAGTGCCTTTCTCTCTTAGACATCCTTCAAGATACACTTTTCTGATAACATGGACAGTGTTTTGCAGGTGTGGCATCTTAACAGTCTTTGCTTATGATACTTATGCATAACATGCATACCCTTGATTTAGGGTCAGTGGATAGATTGTGCATGCGTTCTTGCCCAAGGTTTAATTTGTTTTAGAGACTATATATATACACACACTGCTTTTGCATTATAGTTATTACTATTTGTTTAGTTATGGCAGTGTTACTGTCACAGTGATGTATCAGGTTTACTTAAATGTATTTGATTCCCTTCAGGTTCTGACACCAGATGGACCTATACTGAAGTAAATAATCATAAATCTTACTTGATTTGCAATTCAGAGCTCTGTTTACTGCTTAAGGAGCCAGGAGGTCACTGAGCTGTATAAAAAAAAAGAAACATTGTCAGAGTTTAAATAGTAGTAAAACAATTTTATAGTTTCTACTCTGTCTTGTTTGACAGCTTTTTTTTTTTTTTCACTCACACAGTGATGGCTTGGTTCTTCAGGCACAAGAGAGGATAGGATTCACTCAGTGAGGGCTTCATTTTCCATGATTTTGAACCCATGTATTGTGTGGGGTCTTGAAAGCTTTAGCCAGCCCAGCTCAGCTGCAGAGCTTCAGAATGACAGCCATAATGAGGGATCCATACAGACATCCCAGTGTGGGAGACTGCGGTTCTCAGACATAGTAAATGCATCACATATACAGGGTGCCTGGAATGCTTCATTGTAAAGGATGAAATCTTTTCATGTCCTGGAACAAGATACACAGATAAGGACATCTGGCTAAATAGCCTTCTAGGAAAGAAGGGACATTTAAACACCCCTAAGTAATTTTCAGTTGATTATGTATTTACAACTGGCAGACTTTTATTATACCACAGATTAAATCTTATTCATCTGTCATACTCTGCTTGAAACCTTCAGAATGGCTTCCATTTTTTTATACTACAAATCTTGTGACTGTTAACTATCTATATATTGTTTACATAGTGCCTTTTAGCCCATAGCATATATTAAGGAATTTCTAATTTCTCATGTAAGTTCTGTTTTTTTTTGACTACCCCATATAAAACCACCCTGAGTTCTTCAGAGTGATGCAGCAAGTGTAATACGTTCAGTTATGTTCATTGAGGTCAACAAGAATGGTCTCACTGCATAATTTTATTTTGAAAATAATATTCATGATACTTCCATGGATAGTTCATTGCAGTTATCACATGGTGTGAAGAGTGAAAAAAATGTAATTGAAAATGTCAAGTCTTTTCCAAGAGTACCTGCTTTTTTATTGTTGCAATATGTAATTGTACAGAAATAGCAATAGACTGCTAGAACAATTTACCAGAGACAGTGACAGTTCACGGGCATTTTGAAAGATCCTCCATTTTACATTAACTTAGAGAAGAGAAACACACATAGAGGTCTATTGCTCTGGCTTCCCAGCTGAGATTTGTAGTAAGAGTATTGCAATTACTCTGAATGGATTATGAATGTAACATTTGTATGTGAAAGGAGGAGGAAAAACAATAGAGGAAGGGTTAAAAGAATGCCTTGTGTTGGTCTCTAAGTTGCAAGATGACTAAGAGCAGTAAAACTGGTAAGCACCAGGAACATACTGTCCAAGGGTATAGCATGTACCTTATCTCGGATGCCAGAAGGTTTCTTTGCCTAGCAGTCACTAACTGCTACTGCTTTCTGGTTCATTAGCCTGTATGAATTGTAAGATGCTCTTTTCATGCTAACAAGCATAGTATTTTTCTTAGGAAAATTGTCTCATGTTCTTAGCCAGTGTAGTTTGTGTCTGATCAGTGGACTCTGTCACTTGAAACTGGAATTGCTGCATAGAGAGCAGACCTTGTGTCCTGCTTTTGTCCCTTCAAAGGGTGACTATAAGTCAGTGATGGTGGCCCAAATCACAGGTAATGGGCGGGTGAGGGGAAGGTAGTTTGTACAGCCCTCATTTCAGAGCTGCAGCTGAGGTGATATTGGTGTAGGAGACCACAGGCAGTGCTGGGGTACAGTGAATTCTGTAGTGGCTGAAGTAAAACCAGGTTTTGTCTCCAACTATTCCAGAAATGGCCTAACCTAAAGAGACAGAGTAATCTAATGAGTTACTTAACCCTGGATTGCTAACTGTTAAGAGTTTCAGGTATGGACAAGTTAGGGCAAGAATAGTTCAGGAAGCCAAAGAGCTGAAGCTGGCCTGGAGAAGCCCAGCAGCGCAGAGAAATGTGGCACTGAGATGGATCCTGGGCAGGGCTCGTGAGGAAAGGCTTTGCTGGGGCAGAAGCTGATCAGCCAGGGTGTCACTGTGGTGAAATGTTTTAGAGAAGGAGCTGAGTCTCTTGGAGCAGCTTTTCTCTCTTGCTCCTTTTCACTCATTTTCCTATTGCTAGTTGGGAGATGGGCTTCACTTGAACTCCTTTCTGCTCACCCCAATGGTCCTACACACTTGCTGTATTTTGCATTATCTCCTTATAATGGTCCAATCAACATTTATCACCCTTGTGCATCTTCTTAACAGACATTTTCCAGCAGTTCTTGTCTCCTTTTATTTTGCAGCTGTTTGGCTGGTTCATGCTGTAGGCCTTGCTTAAAATGCTCCATCTCCCTTTTAGTGCTTATGTTAGGTTAATTCACAAAAAATAGGTACAAGTGCTCAATTGCTTTGTCCCGGTAGGAATAAGTAATTAACTTCATTTCCATGAGCCCGCACTAATTCACAAGCCCATTGATTGTTTTGTGTCTAGTCAATGATGCTACCTCTGAAATGATGGTGAGATGACAACTATAATTATCTCAGTGGTGGTCTGAATTGTAAATGCTTAGATTTACTTTGGACCTCTCTGTTGTGAGTTGATCTCTACAGCCACTCACAAATCTTGTGAATTCTAACAAGGGGGGTAGGAAATAGGGCTTTACCACTGAGAATAATAATGAATTTGACTGTAATGTAAAAGGAGAACAAATTTAAATTGTGTAAATGGGGCAAGCGTGAGAAGGGATATCATGGGAAGATAAATACCTATGAACTATAGAAAATTTGTGGTGTCCAGTGAGGGCTTGGAGCTGCTTGACATTTCTCCTTGCCTCTGTGCGGTGATGAGAATGCTGGGGCTGCAGGGTGATACTGAAATTGGCTAGGGAGGAGGCTTTCTAACACTATTTTGAAGTATTAGAAAGCAGGAGGTTTTTATTGCACCATGCTGGACACCTGGAGGATATTTCCTCTAATCTGGTGCGTCATGAAACTTTAGAACAGGGTATTTATTGCATCATTAGTATACATATTGATTACAGTGTATTTCCTGGCTGATACATACACATCACTTTGCCCAGAACGAATTTGTATGCATCTGCCCCTTACTGGAAGTCCTTTAATGGTCCTTAGAGGGTCATCTGAAGGGGTCTCTGGTGGTCACTGAGTGCCCCCGACATTATAGATGATTTTGCCATAAATTTCTCTTAGTGCTGTTGTTTCTTATTTCATGGCTCTGCCACAAAAAACACTATATCCCTCTTTATCTGTTTATCCACTGGTTCCAACTGCATTTAGCATCCTGTGCGTCAACTTTATACATTCTGCTATCTACTTCTTTGAACTCATTGTTCCCTTACTCAGACAAATAAGGCATCGTTATATTCCACTCCTTTTATCAATTGCATGTCACCAGGAGTGTGTAAGGGGGGCAGCTCCCCAAAATACTCTTCTCCCTGGCTGCAGGAAGTGGCTTGGATCACGGGCCCCAGCTGGTGGACATAAGTTCCCAGTACTGAGCAGTGAACAAAGTTTTGTGTGCTAAACTGAGGCACTTCCTAACTTTTCCAGGCCTGTTATGATCTGTAAGTGCTTGTGGTTGTTTATCAGGCTGGTAACTTAAGCTGAACAAGATGCCCCTGCTGCTCAGGTGATTGTGGATGACAACAGGCAGCAATAAAGAAATGATTTGTGAGGCAAATATAGATCTACTGCCTGGTTTACAAGTCTGAAACAGAAGCAAGGCAATACTGCTCACATTGTGCACAAAATAAACATCTGTTGGGAAAGAACATGAGCTACTGCTATGAACTATTCAAGCAGAAGTTAAAGGTGATTGAATATTTGGCACACTGCAAAGGCTCTCAAATGAAATAAAACTTAACGGGCATACCATGTATATATGTGAGGGAAGTGGAGAGTAATTGGATTAATGCAGGTCTTTTAAGAGATGCAGGTGTAGAGCAACGGGAAAAAGTATGTCTAAGAGCAATTTGAGGACTTGATATTGGTTGCAGGTGAGTTATTTTAATCAAAATCTTTGCAATGAGTAAGTTTTTGCTCTGCTTTTGCTGCTTAGCTTGGAAACTGTCAAAGATGACAAAGCTTGAAAATCCCCGCACATAACGTTCTGTTCTTTAATTAAATTTAAAATTAACATAAACGGAACTTTCACCAAACACCCTAGGGTTTATAAGTGATTGCAAGAAATGGCTGGCAGATTCTGTTGGCTGACGAAGCAGTATGGATGGACCAATACTGGCTGCACATGTGAAGGAAAGAAACATGTTTTTTCAACTTCATTGCTTCTCTGAGGATAGCATCCATCAGGAATTTCTGCACTTGTCTCCCTGTTCTCTGCTTTGCATTTCTTTAGCTTAAGCTTAACCCTTTGAAACTGTCAGCCTGGCTATCACGTCCTTCCCCTTCCCCTTTTAAATCCAATTAGCTGACATATGTTGTGTAATTGAGAGAACTTCCATATCAATCATACTTCCAGACTGATTTGTTTCTGTGAAATTCACACCAAACTTGTAACACTTGCTGCTGAAGAAGTAATGTACCAGCAAGAGGGAAAGGTGGATGATGCTGCCTGTTCATGCCATACAGAAATGTGTATTCTGTGCCAGAAGTTAATACAAATCTTTCTGGGATATTCTGTTTAAAGCAAAAGAAAAGCTTGCAGAAACAGCTTCATGGAATGTTTAATTAATGGTTGCTGCAGAAAAAGCAGCTGGGACATGGTTGTCAATAATCATGCACTAGGTAGGAGACAACAGGAAAGTGTATCATGGGAGGAAACCACAGGATAGAGATTTCAGGATGAAGGTCAGAGAACATATGCTTTTGTCTGCTTAGACATCTGTGAGATCTGTAAGAACTACCTAACCTATTTTAGCTTAAATAAGGAGAAGCTTCCTCTTAACTGCATAGTTGCATAATAGTGAAACTTGGGTTTTCTTCAAGTGTCTTCCTCTTTGGTGGTGGTGGGGGGAAAGAAATTAAAATAGAGAACTAAATGTATTTTACAAAAACTAACCACAAAAACCAATGGAAAAAGGCTACTTCTCCTTGAACATATATTGAGTAAACCTCATTTCAGAAAAGTCTAGTCTTATGACTCTTAACCAACCACACACATGCTCACACTTTGCTCTCTCTGCTGCCTAGTTTTGTCTTGTGCAAAGCCACATTACCTGTTACAATGCTTTGTGTCTAAAATTTACCAGAAATACTGTACTGTTAAGTTACAAGAGCATAAATATTGAGGAATACACATAGTGCAAGTGGGTTGGGTTGCAAGCTGCAGGTTGAGCTCTGTGTGCTGGGAGCCCCAGGCAATGAGAAGTGACCTGTCTCCAACCCTTTGCACAACAAAGGGCACCACGGGGACATGTGGGGTAACTGGACACCCAGAGACACACCAGGAGCCCAGGACTCAAAACCCCAGACTACCACAGGCTTAGACAGTGAGAGTATAAAGGCCCAGGGATTCTTTTGTTTGTGGTCCCTTCTTGGAGGCACCAGCTCGAGCTGTTGCTCAATTGTTGCTGCACCACAGTTAAGTCACTTAAAGGAACCAGACATCTGAGGCTCTGCTATGGGCAACCTGGAGTTGAACCAGTACGGAAAACTTGTCTGGCTATGTGAGTGTGGGGTGTGTGGGGAGCCAGGTGGGGACCTGTGGGGTCACTGGAGCTGCTGCTGCAAAGGGACCTCAGTCCCAGCAGTGGAAGCCTCTGGTGGTGGGAGTGTGACTGCCAGAGTGGCTCCTGCATGGTCAGACAGGAAAATTTTGTCAATTATATAGTACACTTGTATATTGGGGTTTACCCTGCAGGGATGGGGTAATGTGATGGACGCACTTGACCCTTACCTGTCCTTTGTTTCAGACTCATGAAGAAAAAACAGGCGTTGTGTCCTTGGGGAGCACTTGCAAGCTGTAAAGCCCCTGTCTCACCTACAGGGGAGTGAAGGCATTTTGAAAATATGAAAACATGGTTTTAACACTCAAAGGTTCAAGATAACCAGAAGTATAGAACAAGATATCAGAGCCAAAACAAGATATTTGTCCTGTTCTTGCTGTTGACTTGCAGCCAACTACTTCACTATACAAGCACGGACAGCCTGTGCAAAGCTTTGAGCTCCCTTTGCTGAAGCAGAGACTGCATGGCAATGATACCTGCCTGAGGTTACTCCTTGAACTTGAGAGACCCCTTAGCCAGGACAGCTTCTCACAAAGGGTCTGAGAGTATGCTGAATTCATACTGTGAAGGATTACTGACCTATGTAGCTGCTCAGGTGTTACGGTGTGGGTAATTCTTTAGAAGTGAACCATTGACTGAACCTCAGACTAAGACAGGATCCAGCTGTACCTAGGCTCTGGAAAGGAGCAAAGGGGTCTACTCTGCACCTCGTGGCTCAACAGAAGGGTCCTTCTTACTCTTCATACCTCCAGTCCCTGTCTGAGCCATTCTAACTCAATTTTTCTTTGTATGTCTCCTTCATGCAGTAATTAATAAAGAGAACTTTGCCATCGAACTTCATCAAAAATCATGGTTCTACCTCAACAAAACATATTACTGCTTCTCTCTTTTGAGTGAGGTGCATCCTTCTTGCATGATGGAATCTTCAAATATTTAACTTAATTTTGGACAGTGCATCTGATTTGATAGCCAGCTGGTCTCTAAATGGATGTACTTCACACTTATTATGAGCACAATAAAAACAGTAGGTGAAGTTAGACATTTTATTCACCCACTAAAGTGAAATTATTCTCCTTCACTGAAAGAAGTTCTGCAAGATTAATCAATAGAGCTGTAACCACTGAGTTAGCGGAGCAGAGTTTATTGGGCATTATAATTAGTCCTTTTATTAGTCTACGTTTTAAAATTGCTTTTTAACAGTTATTATATATAGTAACAATGGCTCAAAATGGAAAATGGGGAGTTGCTTTTCAGTCATGATCTGTAGGGCCTGGGTCACCTTGAATCAAACAACTGGCACCTTGTAATGTGGGGAAGAACTATCAGTTTTATTGATTGTGTCTGAACTTCATCGTATGAGCACACAGAACAGATTTATTGCCAAGAACCCATCTCCTGACATACTGAGTTCACTGCAAGTTCAGGGGTGGATTCTTCTGGGCTCAGCCTCTTTCTCTGCCTGAGAAGGACTTTATTTGATCACACTGTTATATGCTAGAATGAAAGGTTGTACAATGGGCATCCCTATTAACTGCTTTTCACGGTAGCAAGTATTAATTTAAAAAAAAAATTATTATAAATAAAACAAGTTAAAAATTTGTTTCATCGGGGTCCCATTCTCCCTATCATAATTTTCATCAGACCTGACTATAAAAATGTGTGTATTCAGTTTGTTGCCTGCAGCTGTCCCCCCTTGATAGGCCCTGTGACTCAGCATTCGGGTCACAGCCCCATATGGTAAGAGTTAAGATGCAGCACAAGCCTGAGAGCAGATCAGTTCCATCAGCAAAGTATGTCCTTCATCCAGATAACCACAAACAGAAAGGATTGAAGATACTCTTTTTGTGTGGTGTAGAATACATCAGCAAGGGATAACACATTGAAAGGTTATTTAAAGTAATACAAAACTGGGCTATGTCAGAGGTTTTGATAAGTGTATGAAATCAGGCAGAAAATAACCCCTCTGGCATTCCAGCTTGTCCTCAGATCAGAGGGGTTGGGTGAGGCAGGTTTTAATTTCGGATTATAACCAATTTGGCACTATAGGTCGTGTTCAATAAGAACTTTCATGATCACAGGTTAACAAAAGGTGTAGTTTATTCAAGCAACAGGTTGTAGATTCTTGTAAGATTACTGGTGATAAATGCACTCGGTCTACAAAATGTAAGTGTATAGTGCCATGTGTAGGTGTTCCCAGGTATACCCCAATGCAGCTGGAGGTGCAGATCTTAAAAAAGAGGTGTTGCTGCTCTGGGGAGGACAGAGGAACCAGCCCACAACCTTGTCTGCAAAGTGGGGCCATATTCTTGTTCTCCAAAAGTAGAGGATTTGAAATATAAAATGCATACTTTTGGAAAAACGGAGATGTGACTATAGTCAAATAGGATTGGTTCAGGAATATCATATCCTGCAAATGCAGGATTCAATTTGGGAACAGTTGTTTTCTCATGCTGTTATTGGTGGGGATATTTTATAATATGCAAATGAGAGACAATGAGGGTCTTTGGTTACCTTTGGTAAAATGGAGTTACGTGACTTACAGAGAAGCAAAGACAGAACAGAACCATGACACTTCAGGACCCTCCTCCTCTGGCTGAGGCAGCAGCAGAGGCCATCTGACCTTCACCAGAGAGTCTTTACATCCTTATCTCCTCAGAGGACCAGAGTTATAACAAGGCTCCCATGGATGAGGGGGAGTGAGGCTGGTACAGTGACACTGTTGTTGTTCTGTGCTTCTCAGAGACAACACTGGGCTGTGAGACCTCTGCTTCCTCACAGACAATGTTCTGTTGTTAAGCCTTGCTCCAGCCAGGTGCAAAATAAGCATGGCTTAGCTCATGTTTTTCCTCAACCATCCTCAATACTTCATGAGAATTTTGGCTGGCAAATCACAGCACTTATGAATCCTGAGATAGCAAGCCTGGCAATTTTCCACAAGTATCACCTAAAGAGCAAATCAGAAGTGTGGATGTGAGCATTTAGAGCTGTTATGAACATTTTATGGATGTGATGTACTCCTGCATGGGTATGTTTTTGAAGTGCCACTCTGGCACACAGCACAGTAGTATGGTTTCCTAGCCCATTTTAATCTCTTAAAAATTTAATGTTGACGTTTTGATATATTGAATACCATGGGAATCAACAGAGTCCCTGATAAGAGATCAGCTTGCAATGGGTTTCAGTGGAAAAGGTCACAGGGACAATGATGTGATTAATCTTTGACAAGACTGATTGTCAAATTATTAAAAATATTTTAGAATCATGGTAGGTCATAACAAAGTGATACAGTTGCTCTAATATTAATGTTTTGTGTAATGTGTTAAAGACTACCTGTATTCAAAAACAAAAAAAAAAAAAAAGAAAAGAAAAAGAAAAAAAAAATCCTTGTGTTCTTTAATTGTTTCTTTTTTTAATATAAAGGATTTCAATGTCTTACCAAATTTGTTGGTTTGGGTTTTTTTTAACCTTACTATTTTACCTTAAAGTTGTGAGATAATGACAGAGAAAGTTACCTAGTCTCACTATCTGAACCAAACTTTGCAGGTTTTTTTGTTGTTAATCAGTAGCTATATCTAGGCAGTTAGGATTAAGCAACTGCATTGTGAAACTTATAGAAACTTGTAGGCTTGGCTAATCCTTTGTATTAAGGAAAAGGGAGCACAATCCCGAGATGAATGGGCTGTCTGGATGAGAGCCACCAGTAGTGAAGTCAGCAGGACTGAGCTATAACTGGGGGAAAAGTAGTTCTGGCAGGGGAATTGCGACCATTGACCCATTGACTGCCTCCTCAAAATGGACACCCAGTGCAAATGGAGGGAAGAACTATCCATGTGGACTAATTAGCATCAGAAGTGAGAGATACAAATTAGCAAATACAGGTTTGAGTACTAAATAATGGAAAGCTATGTAATTTGTAACCAAGCCTTGCTGATACCTTTGTTTGTTAAAATGTATAAATAGTATAAAGTTTTGATGACTGGGGAGTCAGCCCTTTGGGGGCTACTACACAGCTCCCGACTTTGTGCAAACTGCAATAAAGAAACAGAAATATCTCTCCTTTGAGTTGCCCACTGGGTAATGACCCCGCATTTGGGACAATAAAAGCTCAACAAGGACACAAAAAATACGCTAAAACTATTATTAACGGGGTAAATGTAAAACTTCATTTGTAGGAGTAATGATGGTCTCGTGAGGATGGAAAAGGGCTCTTCTGAAGTCAGCTAAGTTGGAGATGGTTAAAAGATTGGATTGACCTGAAGAGGGTTTGGTCACAGGAAATACTAGCGCAGTGTTGTATGAACTGCATAGGAAATACCCTGGTGAGAACTTACAGGGGGTGACTTTGTTTAGAACAAACTGAAACAAACCTACTTTCAGTACTCCACACATGCACCAGAGGTTTGTGGTGTCCAAGGAGGCTACCCAGATGCCAGATATCAGGGCCTGGGTGTTCAAGCTGTGTGACCACCAGCCAGGCACCATGACACCATCCAGGTGTTGTATCCAAGATCTGTTGTGACAGGGAGGACAAGTGATGCTAACTACTACTAAGTACTCCCCAGCCCCTGGGTGGTTCTTAGGCTGACGACCATGGGCAGGGTTTGGATATGTAGTTTGTAGTTTGGTAGTTTACTATCTTCAAAGTGATCAGTTGTGTTTCTATCTCTGTGCTCATCAGGAGTCGTTACAGTTCTTTGTCTGCATGTCTGTCCTGTGAAACCAGATGGTTCTTGATGACCTGCTAGTTGGGTGCTGTTAACACAGGCTCCTCTTCCTGATGGATGCACTTAGCTGTCTCCACACCCAGACATTCCCGTTTATGTTCCATTCGCACCAATTTTAGCCTTTCTATCACAGTTCTCACAGTTAAACTCGTGGACATGGTTGGTGTCAGCTAATTATGTTGCAGAGATAAGACCTAAGGCCAGGCCTACATTCCTTTACTTTGACCCAGAGCACTGTTCATCACCAGGGTGCTTTTATTCATTTTGTAGTGATGCAGCTGTATTGACGGAAACTAAGAAGCCTCAACTAAATTAATAAAAGAGTGATCCTGCCAGCATACTTATGCCACTGAGAAAACCTATATGAATGATACATAATTGTCTTCAGCTTTTCTTCATCTTCCTCTTGTTTTTGTAATAGCTATGCCCTGCTTTTATTATAGTTACCACGTAGTATAAACATCTGTATGAATATACGTACACATATGTGTGTGGGTGTTGGGGAAGATGAAACAGGAAAGCCTTATAAATATGATTGCCTGACAAAAGATTTTGAGAATATGAAAACTATAAGCGACATCGAAATGAAAGCCACCTTTGAGATACTAAGTCTTAGTTACTGAACAACTGGAAAACAATTGGTATGGCTGACTGAAGGTAATCCCCTCTTGATTGAACAATACCCTCTGCTTGCAGGCAGGTCCAAGGGTCTGAGCAGACCCTACTAGCTCAGCAGAAGGGGTCCAAAGAGTAGTTTTTAGGAGTTAAGATGTAACATTCTATGGTAATATAACAATTCTTATAGGCTGTATGTAAATGCTATAGGATTTGTATCTTGTATTAGATTGGTTAGTGACAATTAGAATATTCAGTACAGAAGATGATTTATTGTATTGTAACGAGGACTTCTACACAACCACTCTACTTACTCCCTTACCCGCTTACTCTCTTACTTACCTCCTCTTCACTCACTCTTACTCTGCTCTTACCTACTTGCTCTTACTTTTACACTCTTGCTCTCTTGGGCCTGCTCCGAGCTGCATCTGGCAGCTCTAAGCAGTGCCCCTATACCCAAGCCCTTTGCAATACACCGCATGTTCCAAGATCTGACTTCAGAGATCTCTCGTCTCCGTCCGTCCCGACCGTCCGACCCACCCAAGCTCCTACATGTGGGTGTATATATATATGTAGATAGTTACTGTATAGTTACAGTCCATAAATGACTAGTGGCTTCTTGTTCCACTGCCAGCCTGAGATATGTGTGGATGCAAGGTGTGATGCTCCTCATTGCCCAAAAATGGAGGTAAGAAATGCTTCACCACAGCAGTTGTGGGAAGGATGTCAGCAGTTGTTCCTTCCAATAACAGAACACTTCGTATATGTAGGGACGCTGATCCAGAATTCTGCACACCCAGTCCTGAAGAAGACAGGAATCCAAGCAATGTTTCTTGCAGTCTCACACCCACACTGTAGAGGTACTTCCACCTCAGCAGTGAGAATGGTTGATTTTTCTCTGGGAGGTTGGGGTTTTCTTTAGCTTGGTATCCTGTTTATCTGTAGATCACCCAGGAGAAGACTGTAGCTAAGAGTCTTCATGCATTCTTGCTAATCAAGATAAGTTTGTTAACTTCAGACAAAGACTAAGGGTCTTTCAGATGTTGCTGTAGGTGTCACATTTTCCTAAGAGTGATTCCAGATAGCCCTAATACCTTCTTTGTCTTGTATAGCAGTTTAGAGATCCCAAATTTCTCAGAATTCCTGAATATTCCTATTGCATACCCTTTATTATTTACTTTACAAATTGAGCTGCAAATGGCTGGCAAATCCAAACGTTCCTTCTCCTTCCCTGCCTTCTGAACATACTTACCTGTCCTTTACTTTTTAAGTTCATCAAACGAAACTGTTAAAGCCAAGGAAAATTAAATGGTCTAAAGACCTGTATGTCTGGCTTTCCTTCCAAACCTACTCCACCCTGGTCATCCACCCTTTTCCTCCAGAAATAATAAACAAGAATGAGCTTTGCTGATAAAAATTCAATAAACTTGTGTTAAAAAGTTTGTTTGTTTTTTCCTAACACAAACTCGTGGGTTTTGACCTGCTGATGCATTTCAGTGGTGCACTGAAGCAACATACAGTGTTTGTCCTTAAAGCAGAGGGAAAGGTACAGGTGGCCTGAAAGCAAGAAGTTCAGTGGGAAGACTGATCAATGACAGCTTCAGAGGTGAGTAAGCCCCCATAATTTTTTTCAGTCCATAACCTGAAAATAATTGAATGGGAACAACTCATGACATGATGTAGGCTCATATCCTACAGAAACAGGCTGACCACGTGATGGGAAAAGTCCAGGCACAAGCCCAGGCAGAGGTGATTACTGAAGTTTATGAAGTGGTATTTGGGTGGGCAATCACAGCTTTCCAGAGACAGTGCTTGTTTACCTGTCCTCCATGGGGGAAGGCCCCTCAGGCTTTAGGCAGCAAAAAGAGACTCAGCCCTTTTATAGAAAAGTCCCTTGACTCTGTAGGGATCTGAGGGACACAAATATGCTGGTGCTGTGTCCATCTGCTCCATTCCTGTATGGTGAATGCATCTGTCCTTGGAGGAGGGTACCTTGAGATGCTGCTGTCTGTGAGGCTCTGCTACTACAGCTGTATCTGGCACAGCCTCACTGCTCAGTGTAGGAGCATGTGTCCCACCTGACCTCAAAACAGCTGTCAGGATCTGCTGCTTTCTTGTGCACACAGGGTGAAGCTTTTGCAGCAGACTGTGCTAATGCAGCCCTTGGTATAACCTTTTCTATATTCCCACTCTAAGATGCAATAAGAAGCTGCACTTTTAGGGAATTTCCAGTAAGCCCTTTCTGAACTGTATTCTTACCAGAGAGCAGAGAGAACCCAGATTTCCTCTTGGGGCCACAGTTGATAATAGGCTGGATGAGCCTGGCATGTGTCTTCCTGAGGATTATTGTCCCTTTCAGAAAGTGATCAAAGTGTGTGTGGGATGGAGGTCCTGTCATTTGTGTAATTCCAGTGGAAGGGAAGATCTTTGGGAATTATCAAAAAGCTGTTGAGGATTGATGCCCACAGCTGATTATGGTGGCAGCAGGAAAACACCCTACAATGATTTATTTTCTCTAGAGACAGAAACTATTTTACTGGCTTTCAGTGAAGATATCCTTACATTTCCCATGGAGAATAGCAAGCAGGAGCCAAACATATTTCTCTCTGTGAGAGGAGACAGCAGAATATATTCAGCAGAATATATCCAAACAGTTCAAGACAAGGCAAAAGCATGATGTACCTGAAACAAGTAACCCAGACCCAGGTAACCCTGGTGAATCAACCAGGCAAGACAGCAGAGTTGAAAAGTCAGATAGACAAATACCTGATAGAAATTAATGGCACTTTCCCCCCCCCTTTAAATTATATGTAAATAGCTGAACATGCTGGTACTACTTCTCTTAAGGCATGAACCTGTATAAATCCATGAAATGTACCACAGCTTTTCCACGTTTTGAAAGTTCAGCCTTGAGAAAGGAAGTCTTATTAGTCTGCTTTTTATTCAGTGCTTATGTCACTGTGAGAACATGTAATGCATTTTTGGGAAAGGCTCTTCATTTGGCGTAGAGAACATGACTGTACACTGCCAGTAATTTTTCTTATTAGTGAAGAGAGAGAGAGAAAAGGACTGTGAGAATACTGGCTCTATATACATTTTGGTTGGGCTAGTCAATCTTTAAAGGTCCCTTCTAACCCACTCTGTGATTCTGTGATTTTAGCATATATGCCAGGCATTCTGGCAATGTATGACATTTGATTTAACAGGGTTAAAAAGCAAAAGCTATAGGTACATGGATAGAGGAGAAAACACAGTTTACTGTGGAATAATTGGCTACTTAATCTATGTTTAAATTCTTGGGCTGCTTCTCCTTTTCACCTGATAGGACTAAATGCTGTTCGCAGGAGAAAAATGTCCTGCTACTGATCTGTATTATTTTGATAGAAGTGCCTCCCTAAATATATTTAGTGATAATACGTATCTAGGAAAACAGTGGGATTTTATCAGTTTGTTCCCATGAAATGCAAGTAAATCACAGCTCCTCTGTGTGACCTTGCCTCCCCACGTTGCTTTTCATTTTTCAAGGCAGGAGGGTTTACAGTGTGCTTTGAGACAGCATTAGCTTAGTTGTCCTTTAATGAGCTGGTTGTATTCTAGCAAAAGAACAGCTATTCACTCATGAGAGATCACAGCCAAGACCACAGCTGTCTTTAGCACTACAGGAGACATAAGCTCACTAAAAGATGCACCTCTGACACAGAGTGGTCCCACCAAATCCTCTGAAGCCCTGTCTTTCCCCAGCAGATGATCTCAGACTGAGAGCCATGAGAACATTCAGAGAGTGAAAAAAAAAAAAGTGGTTTGAGAAAATTCATTCAAATGATACCTACGTGCTTGGGATCTCCAAGGTCCCGGGTAGCAAGCATGCAGGTTTAATGTCCAAGTTCCCAGTGAGACACACAAACCATGATGGTCAAAATCAGAGTCTTACTTGACAGAATCAAATACAGGAACATGAATGTACGAGTGTACACATTTTGCTACTGGTCTTGTTAAAAATCGTCACCGGTTGTATGGGTTAAGAGTTGCTGCTCAGTGTACGTGGAAAATTGCTGGGTTATGCCAGAAGGTCAAGATGACCTAAAGAATCAGTAAAGGATTCAAAAGCATACCAAGGAACAATGACTTTGAAGGCCAGCCTATAGATCTTGGCTTCAAGGCCCATCTTAAATCAAGAATGTGAACTACATAATTAACTGCTTTGGCTCAAAACCAGTGTCCTTAATGGAAAAGTAATTCCAGCAGTGGGAGATTGTGACCACCAACTCACAGCCCACTGACTCAAGAAACCCCCTGACTCAAAAGATGAGCAGTAGTTATGTTGCCTGCAGGACTAGTTAACAAACACAGAATAGCTTTTAGATAGGGACAGAGAGGCAGATCCAAAGTGTATGATTATGCATATATTCTTCAGATGGGGTGCTAGCTTTGTGGAATTACCTCCTAGCAGCCACCTTGAGTCTTCAGTCATGTAGCTGACGCTCCTGCTCCCTTTTGATATGGACCTGTTTGTCTCCAGCCACACAACTGAGGCCCCTGGCTCCCCCCCATAAGGGCTTGATGAGCAAGCCCATGCACCCAGATCGCTAACGTGGTTAACCTCACTTTTAGCTCCTCATTTTATAACAAGCAGAGTCAAAGTCCATTGTGTGGGACTTGGACAGGCCTGCTCTGCTGCCTTCTGCTATTTACATTGATTCTTAAGAAGATTTTTTAGGCTTACCCTCTTTAACAGAAAGGGGCTCTTCATTTGGAAGCAGTGTTTGGGGCAGCACCAGCAGAGAATGCAAGTCCTGGGCTGAGTCAGGAGTAGCAGCTGGCTGCTTCTCCTGGGAACAAAGTCATTGGGAGAATCACTCCCTTGAAAGGCCACTCAGGGCAGAGGCATTAGCAGCTAACAGCTCTTTCAGCAAGCTAAAAGCTCTTTCTAGCTCCAGGCACTTGTGGTACCATGCCTGGAAGGGGAACTGCACCATGATGCATCCCCAGTCCATGCCCATCAAAGGCTCCGGGATTCCAGAGCTTCCAGGGAAGAGGGTCCAATTGATTCAGTAGCTCTTGAACCTGATTGCTCATCCAGCTCATTTCCTTTTCTTTATTGCCAAAGGCTCCTGCCCACTCACCCTCAGGCACGCTGGGAAACCCTTCCTGCTTAACCCTTCTGTGAGTCAGTGGACTACCCAGGAGGCAAGCTGGAGCTTCGAGTTACACAGCAGTTTTCATCCAAGGTTTTTGGGGAGTGTTCATTTCCCATCCAATCAGGTGCCTCTCCAGAATTTTCATAATGTCTTAGTTCTTTATTTAGTGATAAACACTTATCACCTGGTCTGTTTAGCCCAAGTACAGTATTCACCTGATGTGTTTAGATTCACTTACTTTTTATTCTCCTGACCTCGTGGCTGACCCTGGTGAGATGCCTGCACTACTGCGAAGGGGCAGAGAGATGCACACAGCCAGTAAGCTATAGAAAAATGGAAGTATTCTCACAGTCTTTCACTCATATAACTAATAAGCAAAACAGCTGGCAGCCGTGAGTTCATGTTCCCTGCAACTGAAGAGTCTGGCCCAAAGATGCAATCTATGTTCTTCTAGAAAAATGAACCTAAAATAAAAGGTGATGATGAGTCATGAGAGTGGCTCAGCCCTATCATGCAGCTTTACCTTGCTGTGGTTTCACAAGCAGATGGGTCAGGATTAGGTCTCACTTTCCCAGACCTCACCTTGCCTCTTATCTTCGTGGTGCCAACCTCACCCTTGCACTTCTGATTTCAGTGAGAGCTGATGAAAATAGCCACCTACCCTGTGTGTGGTATGTTCTTTTTTTCAGTGTAATTACTCCCCTGTATTAAACAAATTTCCTACACTGGATTTTAAAGTGGAAACTACAATGTGAATGGCAACAATCAGTATAGTGGAGGTGTGGTTTCACACACCCCCACACCCCCCAAGGCATAGCCATCACCAAGATGCATCCAGCTTACTCTGGACTTTGGGGGATGGATGGCAACATGGTGACCAAGTTCTCTCTGAAACAATGGCCCAGATGTCTTGCTGATCTGCAAATGTGACTAGAAGTCAAACATCCTGCTGCATAAGTTCTGTACAGCCCAGGGTCCACTGAGCATTCCTGCGGGTCAGCACGCTGCACACTATACCCATGGAACAAGGATGCCTCTCAAGGTTATTCTCCAGGGCTGAGAGATTCCTTGCCACATCAGGTTCTTGGTGAGTGATTGATAGCATGCTAAACTTTGAAATCTTAGCTAAATGATGTAAAGGATTGATTGTGCACATAAAATCCTTCAGACACAAACCTTGACCAAGTCTGGTACTAAGTCCGGATCCAGCTGCACCCAGACTCCTCCCTGAGAAGGAGTTCAGAAAGCAAGGGGGTCCTTTCACCAATTTGTGACACAGTGGGAGGATCTCTCTGTTTGACCCTGTTCTCCATGCAGTAAGTAACCAAATGTACTTTACTTTACTGAATCTCGTTAAACCACTGTCACATTTGCTTTTTTAACTCACTGCTTTATATCGATAAATTATGTTGTTGCTTCTCCCTTACAAGTGAAGTGCATCACTCCATCCATGACAGCATGGACCTGAGACAGCTGGGACACAGTTGAAATCCTCACCAAGGGCACTAACTGCAAAAGTAATGTGCCCCACAAGAAAGACTTTTTTCTAAGGTGCCTAGAAAATTAGAACAATGATGATGTTCAAGGGAGAGTGAGCTCAAAATTTACGCTGCTTCTTAGAAATTAATAGATTTGTGAGATGAGGGTGTTTTCTTGTAAGTGGTGGATTTGCTTTTGATTCAGGAACAGGAGTGTCAGGATGCACCAGAATAATGTTAGGATCCCACTTCTGGAATAATGTTACTGTTCAATTATTAAAAGATGCCTCTGCCTGAATTAAGGTGCAAACAAGACCATATGCCAAAGTCAATGGTACAAATAGTACTTAACAATGAATGTGAGGTAGAGAGAGAGAGAGAAATAGGAAGAGAAGGGGGTGAGAAAGAGAAAGAGAGAGGGACAGAGAAAGATTGTAGTCATCACCACATGGGTTCTCTCACGCAAACTTCTTGCATGGCAAGAGACATAAAATACCTTTCCACACCCTCCACATATACCTCCACTTGCTCATCTACTCAGAATTTTGTGCCTAAATCTGTTCAAGTGATGTGGTTAAAACAGGTGCTTTGTGGCTCAATTTGTCTGTGACAAACACCGTAAGATTAGTCAAATGATATAAAAGAAGTCATCATAAATGTACTATATGACATAACGTATGTGCACATGGTTCTAAAACCCCACAGAAGTGCTGAAAGATGTTTGTACTGGTCATAGCAGAGAGGAGTTAATCCAACAGTCTTGAAAATCCTCCAAACAAGCACTAAATACCTACACTCAGGAAAACAACCCCCAAAACAAACCAGTACTAAATACCTATGCTAACGGAAAAAACCCCCACAAAAATCTCCAATGCCCCAAGACTTAATTAATCAGCCTAATTAAGGCTTAATTAATGAGCCAAAGGAGAATAAAAATTCAGTACCACAAGACCCAGGGTCATCACCATGACTTTTGCATCACTCATGCAAAGTTCCTGCAAACTACAGCAAGGAGAAATAACTGTTTACTTTTTTGTCTTATGCTTTATGTCTTTGTTGATATCATTAACCATCTAGACTGACACTCTCCTAAAAAAAATATAGCATGGAGGTTTATGTCCTTCCATACCTGACAGAATACATGGTTTTCAGAGGAGGCCCTTTCATAAAATCCAGTCATACTTCAGAGAAGAATTAGTTCAACTGATTTGTAAAAAAGGGGTTATAAAACACACTTGCATTGTACTAGAAAATCCTCAAGTTGATGGGGATGCAGAGAAACCAACTCAAACCTTTAGAAAAACCTGAAAGGAAACAGCAACGGCAACATTTAAATTACCACAGATCCCAGAGGCTGATCCTCTACAAAAGCTTCAGCCAAGCTTAGCCTGTCTGAATCAATGACTAAATGGCAAAGGTACCCCCCTCAGGGCTGGGGTACTCCAGACAACCTCAGACCCTTCTCTCAAGAGACCAATTTGCAAATAAACTGGGCTGCAAGCTGGCCCTTGAAAGGCAGCATTCTGTTTAGCATCTAGGTAGAAAGCAAGTGTGTTTAAAGAGGGTTTTTTCTCAGCAAAGGGACAGATCTCTAAATTACCTCTGAACCTTGCCCTGTACAGGCAAAACATTACCAGTCTTGCTTTGAGATGAAATATTTCCATCAGACTATATTGTCACTGGGACTCTTTCTTGTGAAAATTATGGCGACCCAACAGAGGAGCTGAACAAATGGTGAGTGGTGTTGTAATAAACCCTATCTCTGCAAGATAACCATCAGAAACCAAGAATCAAGGCCCCACTGCAGAGAAGTGAGAACAAGATGACACCATAAATCTGCCAAACAAGGAGATAACACTGGAACAAACTGTTGATAAGGCCAAAGAAGAATTTTGTTTGAACTTTTGTGTTAACCTTTAGTTATTTGCATAGTAAAATACACACCCATAGGCTATAGTATCCCCTTATTCAGATAAGCCGCTTCCCCATAGAGCATGCATGCTAAAATAAATGGGTGCTGTGCCTTTACATGAAGGTGGGAAGATATATTCACAACGGATGTGGGTTTAGACTGTTGTGTGTAGGGGAAATGTTTCTCTTCCACAGTCTGAAGTGCATAAAAGCAGGTAGCTGGCATACTGAGTGGGTGCTAGCTTTGGATTTACCACCTTGCACCCACCTCTGTGCAGAAATAAAATAAATATCTCAACTCTGTGTGAACTGGCTTCTTGCACGCTGGGTAGAACCCATATTTGGGGCTGCACTGGGATTGTTGTAGCTGGCAGTCACCAGCTGGTTTTGCTCTTGTTTTGTCACAAAATGCTCTGTAAGGTCTCAAGTCCTCTGCAGTGTTGTGCATGACACACATGTTCTCCAGAGGGGTGAGCCAAGAAAACTTTAGGGTTACTTTTAGGGCATTTGATAAGCTTCTGTTCTTAAGAGACTACACAATCCTGGGTTGCTGGGTCCACAGATACTAAATATGCCTTAGCAACTTTTAAAACAGTGTATTAACCTATACTGAAAGCATTCTTAAAATTCTTAAAAAGATCCAAAAGAACTGGAAAGCATAACAGAAAAAACACCTCAGAAGCAAAGAGCTTTCCTGTGGTGAGTCCAGCTAGAACTTGTTTGACAACAGAATAGACAAATAGGACTAGCAATTTAACTTTTATACATTATGCTAGTGATTGATGGCATTCAAGTAGAAAGCAACCTGGAATCCTAATCTGTCAATGAACCCCAAACTTTTACTTGGAACTAACGCAGACATTTGCACCATGAATACTCAGGTTGTTCTGGAAGTGAGAGTGGAAATGTGCTTGGGCAAGTGGAAACATGAGAAGAAACAGTAGAACAAGAACTAAAATAATGACCTATATTGTTATCTAGGGTCAGAAGTTCACCTGGATCACAGTGCAACCTATGAATGGTTTCAATCAATAACCAGAGAACAAGAAAATGAAACCATGAGATAAGATGACAGGCGGATAAAGGAGCTGGGCTGGAGCCAGAATGGAACTAGAAAAGGAAAACAAAAGCAAAACAGTGACCCAGCAGTGTTGTCTGAGACTCATGTGCAGTGAAACTAGATACCAAGATTAGAGGAACTGTTGACTCAAAGGCTATCCAACAACAATGAAAAGGAAGTAGCAAATGTAGACAGGATTCAGTACTGGCATGCCCTGTCCAACATGTTGTGCACAAACTGTCCTGGCCAGATTACCTGTGTTGGAGTGAAAGCTTCTCTGGACTCAGGCCCAGAGGGAAGCCAAAGCACAAGGGTTGAATTAAAACCTTTAGACAAGCTGAGATACATGAAGCTACACCAAAGCGAAACAGAAATATAGATTTTTAACTTTTAGTAGAAATATGCTAAGTGCCTTAAACATAAAAAAGCTGCAGCAGTGTTACCTTTTCACAGACTTCTTTACTTTAGACAAAATATAGATAGAATTACACTGTTCACATTTTTTAGATAAAGTGTTCACATAAACAATAAGGGCTGATAGAAACTGTATATGCAAATCTGTGTGATACCTATGTAACACTTGCGTAAGGCTTATGACTGTTAGACAAGGATAGGTTCAGAAAAGAAAACTAGGATCATGTGTTAATCTTGTTGGTCAGTTAACAAATATAATCCACACTTCTGTAAGAAAAAAAATAAAGAAGAAACTAGAATTAGAAGAAGAAGCTGTTTTCTGCCTGCTGTTTGCCTGCTGCTTGGCTTTATCGTGTAACCCCCTTCGAACTCTGCCTTCAAGACAGCTGTGAGACTATGAAATAAAGAACTTAGCAGAACAGCAGCCTCCTCTGCTCTCTTACCCTGGTCCGAGAAGGAAGGGTATCCCATCAAAAGCTCAACATACCTGGACACACACATACTGATACTTCTGCTGGTGAAAATATGAGTAAATAGAGTCAGCTGATTTACAAAGTAGAAATCACCTTCCTTATCTGTAGGGCCTTGAAGTGAGTTTTGTTTCATTAACTGCCATATAAGTTGGCAGAAAATCCAAAGTGAGAAGGCAAGAAGAGATCTTTCCATCACTTCATTGTGGAAGGAAGTGGTTAGACCCACTCACTGGAAAAGAAAAAAAAGGTAGGAACCACACAGAATGACTGATAATTTAGACTGAGCAAAAAAAAGCCAATTTCTATATAGTGGCTGGGTATATTGATGCAGAGATTTGTGGTAGGAACACTAAGGTGGACAAATACAAAATGTGTCTGAAAGCACCAGCAGAAACAGTTAAAACAAGGTTAAAAGAACTGTGAGTGTTGGTGGCATAGAGACCAGATTGTTACCAAGACCCCAGAACATCAGTGAGCATACTGGGAAAATGATCGACAGAAATGAAGATGTGGAGAATGGCAGGAAGATAAAGAACAGTATCTGATCCATAAAATCTCCAGAGGGAGACACATGGAGGACTATATCAGCAAAGTTAGTTCAGGAAGGTTGCACAGGATGAAAAAATAAGATTACAATCACTGCCAACTCCAGAAGTACCTTGAAGAGTGAAAGACACATTCAAAACCCACTTGTTTTTCCCCAGTCAAAAGAGACATGATGACCACTCTTCAGCTGATATTCCTTGCCTTTCTTGTCATATCCGAGTATCTTGGCCAGACCACAGACTCCCTTAGTGATCTGGCCAAGACGAATTGAATATGATGGGTAGGCTTAGTGGTTGTGTGTTTGATACTGTAAGACCATGAATGTGAGTTAAATCAGTATTGTTTAAAACAAAAAGCACCCTCTGTTTCTCATTTTGCTACATTAGCAGCAACACAGACTGAAGGGGGGCTTATTGAAAAAGGAAAATAAAAGCTCTGGGCAGACGAGCTGAAAACAAATAGGTTTAGAAATAAAGAAGAGAAAATAGAAGTTGTGTGGTGGAACACCCACCTGAATATAACTGAAGAACGGGGGCCTAGTCATTGAACAGATGATGGCATGGCATGCTGCACAGACCCTATCCATGGTCAGGGTGGCCAGCTCTGTGGTCACCTGTGCTCCTATAGTGAGTGCTTTGCTCACAATACAGACTCATCAATGCCAATAGCAATCAGATTTGGGATGTGCACTTAGCTTTGGACACTGCCTTGGCAATACATCCTAATATCCTTATTACATTAATATACATATAGTTCCTAGGAAGAATAAATGCAATTGGTGATCAAAGACACATGGTGTTTCCCATGGACAGAAAAATATACTGCACATGTACTTATGATTAAACACACTGATTAATTACACAATCATTAAATTACACTTTAGGCTCATCAATACCATGTGATCGTTGCTCAATCCTAACAGGTGCATTTAATGAGTGGGAATGGGGTCCTGTGGGGGTGCATCCTCACCCCCTCTCCTCTGGCCTGCTTGCACCTGCTCTATGATCTCCATAATTGTGGCCTTGGCCTTCATGTAAGAGCTGAGCAGTGAAGTGCCCCTTGACCATACTGGGAACTCTTGCAAAGCTGAGGTGGGAGCAGCACTGACCCTACCAGGAACTCCTGCTGCCTGGCCAAGGTGGGAGAGGAGAGTAGGAATAATCTGTCATCCCCTGACAGCCCAGAAACATCCCTTATCTGAATTGTAGCCTGAGTGCAACCGTACCATCCTTATTGGAATTTTGAAAATTTCAGTAATTTCCAGGCCTGGATTGCAGCCACGAAATTTACTGGTGACTGAAGCCAACAATCTCATGACCCTATAAACAGCATTCCTTTAAGATCTTCTGAACTGCAGTGGGCTGCACCAGCATCTCCCTCTGAGTGGGACCTCTCAGGTGTGTGAACTCCCAAGTTTGTGAAACTTGGAGGACCTTTGGCTGGTAATGGGACCTGGGCTAATACCCCAGCTACTTGAGGCTCAGCCCCTGCCACTGAGAAATGCCAAAAGGCATTAGATGGGGGTATCTCAATCATTCCTGAGGGAAATTTTTAATAGATGTACCTTTGTACATATACATATCTTGGTGTGTGTGTGTGCGTGTGTATTGACTTGAACACCCTACAGCAAATATAGTATACATGTTATTATCTTGAATGCATAACTGTCATTACTGTCATGATTGTAGTTGATTATTGGTTAATTTAACATTTAAGGGCTGCTAAATCCTTTAGATGTAAACCATTGACCAAGTCTGAGCCTGAGTTTGTATCCAATTGCATCCAGACTCCTCTCTGAGAAGGATTTTAGAGAGGATTGCCCTTACCCTTTTCTGCTTTGCCCCTTTTACCTCCCTGTCCTCCATATAAATCACTCTAAATTGGTTATATTTTGCTTTTCCTTTATATGTATTATCTATATAATAAGTAGTAGGGCGGACCTTGCTGTCAAACTTTGTCGTGCTTTTGCAAATTCATATTAAAGTCTGTTTTCACTGATACCTTCGACAGTGATTCTTTAAGCAACTGAAACCACTCATTTTGTTACAGGTCCAAGGCAGGAAGAGGCTGTAAGACAATTGAAACTGGCAACTTTTCAAGCTGCAAGACTAAAAATGCCACATTCAACACATCCTTCAACACCATGTCAACTGCATTGCCAAAGGCAATAGTCCTGTCACCAAACAACCATCAGAAAGGCAAGCTGGTCCCAGCTACAATCCCCAAAAAACCAATCAGCCACAAATCAGGTGATACGGTCCATGTTTGGAAATGTTTAGAGAAAACAAATATTCTGGGTATATATGGTCAGAGATCCTGAAATCCCCTTTGGGGCATAGATTATCAGATTGACTGGGAGGAAAAAGTTTCTGAGATTTGTATTGCCCGAACAAGCAAATACTCCTGAAAATTCATCTCTTGGCCCAAATGGTTGCACCCATATTACAACAGTTACTTCAAGTGGAAGTAATGAGAGACAACACAAACCTCAGAGGCGTATTTGCCTTTGCTAAGGTAAAACTGAAATAGACAGCATGATTATAAAATGGTAGTGGTTGATTCTGCACACCTGATTCTGAAACAATGATGCCTGTGCCATCTGTATTTAATATATATATTATTATATAATAGTATTATATTATATTATATTATATTATATTATATTATATGGAGTTATAACTGTTACCCTGCTCGTGGTGTGTGCGCTTTGTTGCAGTCTTAAGCGTACACCTAAAGATGCTTCCAGTTCTGATACCAGTCATGCACATCCTCAGCAGGTCCTGGTGGTCATGTTACTGGTCCCTTGTGCAATGTGTGAATTACAGGGTTTTGGTTTTCTTCAACACTGGGGTGCAACGTGTACCATTTGTGTGGGCTGAAGAAATAACTTGTACCAGCAGAATTTGTGACTAAAGTAACTGAAGTCTTAACAGCAAAGCATTGCTATCCGTCTGGTGACAATGGCAGCAACATTAATAGTCTAAAGAATATAAATTTTACAGTAAAAGCCACATTAATTCACAGTTAAAACAGCTGTAGGGAAACTTCCTAGTACCTGTCCCTCTTCTCTGGTGTTAGAATTACCCTCTCATGACCCCTCTGGCCCCAAAGGTTGACCGTGAAATAGGAGATTTGTTTGTGTCCCTTGTTCTTCGTTGGAAGAAATTTGATGCTGATGGTGGAAACATCCTCTCTCTAGGGTCTGTGCTTGGATTTATTTTTATATATTTTGTAACGTGCACCACATCTTCCTCTTTCTTTATTGCCTCACAATTCCTTGTTATAACAAAATTCACTGTCTGTGGTTTAGTTTACATTATGTTAGATACTTGCTCTTTGTTCTCACTCTTTTTTTTCTTCCCTTAAACAGGTTTTATCCAGCTCCCAAGGCTACATTCCTTTAGTGACCAGTAATTGAGTAGTGGTAATATGTTTATGACCCTGTGGTCTCTGGTATCATCACGTGCCTGGACTTTCAAGGCCTCTGCTATCATCCTGCACTCCTACTCTTCTAGGCAATTCTAGGTCACAGACACAGAATAATGACCTATTTGCACTAACCATAGTTGCACAAAAAACTTCAATAACAGTACAGCATACAATTGCACAAAGTTACCTAATGTCAAAATAATTTAGATAATATTATATGTCATCTGATTGTTAGGCAACTGCTGTTAGATCTAAACAAACAAATGCAAAGCCCCTTGCAGGCCAAAATGAGCTCAGACAAAGCAACTGTTGGCAAATCTCAGCCTTGAAGCAGTTCAGGACTAAAGTGCAGCCTCCTGCCTCTGCACCAGCAAAGGCAACACCAATTTACTTGGGCTTCAAGGCTACACCATCAAAATACAGTGTCCTGACAGCATTTCCATTCATGACTCCATGGGTTTTACATCTATCAAGATACAATGCCCTGGTAGCACGGCTCATGTTTTCTCTGATGTAACTTGAGGTACTTCAATAGAAGGTATCTGGATAGTTTTATCTGGGTCTAGAGTTCTAATAGTCTTAGCACATTCGACCTTCAAAGTTCCCTTTATATATTAATGGTAATACAATACATGCATACAACACTGCTTTTTTCAACTGCTTCTCCTTAATATCTGTCTCATTATGGCATATTACTGGTATGAGTTTATATTTTATTCTGTTCAGGTTATGATTCCGTGCCCTTAGTAATGAAGGACCAAAACAAGAATGCCCAACCACTGTAAAAGAATATCGTGTGGGTAGAAGGCTTTGAGGCAAGAACATGTAATTTCAGCACAACCAAAATGTGGCTGACCATTGGAAGTTCAGTGTTAAGTGCATTGGGTGTGCAGCTGTGAACATCCATGGGGATGAAATTCTGGGCAGATAATCCCAGTATGCAGGCCTGACAGTGATTTTAGAGGTCATGAAGTGATAAAGGGATGAGTGCTTTGAGACTCAGATTATTGAGCGCAGGGATTATGGTTCTGGATATTTGCTTGAGCCAAAATGTGGTGGAGAGATGGGAGATGGGAAGATTATTTCAAGCAAGATCCCTGTAAAGAGATTGATAAATGGATGAATCAGTCTGGGAACCATTTGTGGATCAGATGTGAAAGCTCACCAGAGAAACAGGATTAGGAAACGGAATGAAAAAATAGTGGCTGTGCCTGTTAGAGAGACTGCCAGCCTGAGGCACGTGATACGGTCAGTAACAGCAAACCTCAGTGCCCAACAGAAACATGAAGATTAAGAAAACAGGAAAATGGAAACTGGAAATACGCCCCACATGTGTGACTCTACAAGTTGCTGACTCAGCTGGAGGCCTTTGCTTCAGGGGTTTAGTGACCATGACCAGCCTCCAAGGTCTGAGGATGAAGCAAGAGTTGCAAGTGTTGAGTGACCTTCAGCCATCCTGACTGCATAAGTGGTGCATGAAAACAGCAACAGCGTTGTTAGAGAAGACAGTAGGCAGGAGTGGGAAGAACTGAAATTACCACTTATCCCCAACTTGACGGTTTCAAGAAACCCAGGTTGATTGGCATTGGGGATTTAATTTCTTGAAACCCTTTTCTACAATGAAGATGCTGTTCATTATGCCCTTAACTTCACTAGAAACTCCTTCAGAGCGATATATTTTAACCTGGATAAATGAATTGCATCAGGAATAGTCAGAGATACAAAATAACATAGGAAAATGCAAGAGTAGAAATGATGGAAGTGAAGGTGCCCTCTGGAATATGTGTATATGCAGCTTTGTGTTTGAAGCTGTTGACAGAACACAATTTTCAGGATAAAGGTGAAGGTCCTGCTGTGACTATAAATAGGATGCGTCGTCTGTCATATAAAATCAATGAAATGTCATAATGAAAAATGAGTACTTGCACCACAGTTAAAATGTGTAGACTACTAAAAATATTCTGCTGGTTTATATCCCTTTGATAGCCGTGTTATTCACTGCGAGGGGAGGACTTGGAATATTGGCAAGGAGTCAAGGACAGGGCTTGGTGTGCATGATCCAGACTCAGTTCACAAAGTGAACATCCTGACAACCATCAGTTCACAGTGACCCCAGCCTCTAATTACTGCAACATTGAATTGTTTGACATGCAACTGTGTGGGAGCGATAATCTGCTGTCAGAAAGGAAGGAGTGTGTAACTGGGGATGGGGACAACCCTGAGCTGAACCTCAACTGGATGCCTTCCCCAACTGTCTGCTTTTGCCATGGGCAGTGGGGCAGGGCTGGCAGGTGGGTTGGACACAGCCCCAGGATGTCTCAGCAAGGGCCAGGGGATGGACACAAGTAGGGCCACAATATGGATCTAGGTAATAAAAACTGGATCCTGTTTGACAGCACTTCCATAACAAGTGGAACACTGTTTCTTTCAGTGAAAACAGACTTTCCTCTTATTATTAGCAAAAAATCACGGAAATAACAAGTGTGGGAGTATGTCTGGGAGCTTCATTATTCTGAGAATTCATGTGTGCCTTCATTATTCTCAGAATTAGGGAAAGTCAGTGCAATGGATCAGTAATGTTTTTTGTGTTTCAAGATGCAGGGAACAATACTGTTACTGATGCTGGGTTTTGATTGGAATAAAATTAACTTTTTGTGGACTACAAATGATAGTAATCTGACCAGTTAATACAGACTCAATCTTGTCAAAAATCAACATAGTGTAGAGTGATTATAAATGGAATCTGGGTACCTAGATGAGCTGAAACACACGAACAAGACATGCCATGGACTGCATGTGAACTCAAGACAATGGAAATTGAAACCAGGATGTGTTTAGTCCACAGTACCTGGATTTTTGAATGCCACCATCCATAATCACTCCCAGTCCTAGTGCCAAAAGATCTCACCCTTCTTTGTCTTTACTTCATATCTAATTACCCATTTTCTCTTTCCCTGAGCCCACCTTTTCACTGTCCCTGCACGTACCTGCTTGCTTCTGTCCAGCTTCCTCCCAAAAAACCCAGAATTCCCCATATTAATTCTTTCTAATTGGCCTTAATTCTGCTACTCCTGATGTTCCTTCTCAGCCTGGTGTTCCTTACACTGTTACCTTGGCAATTTGGCCCAATGCAGAATAACGCATATAATTGCAGAACTGCATCAGCCTTCAAGTAGAGCATCCTGACACCACCTTCCAATAACCAATTCATGGTGGTTATGTTTCATGGACTCCCTTACTTTTTCAGAGGGCTCTCCCGTCCACAGTTCAGCCATGGCACACACCAGGGCTCAGTACAGCCGATTCCTGCAGAGTACAACGTGTAGGTTTCCACAAATCAAGCACACAGAGGGGCAGAAAGTTCTCTCTTTTACATAGTAAAATTCACATGAACCCATCTAATACATAGTCTCTGCCTACCTATTTATTTATTGCATATTTATTAGGGGATGTAATCATACACAATGCTTGAGTGATTTGGGTAAATCTTACCAGTTGAGGAAAACAAAGCTCTTCATTAAACAACTTCTATTGTAGAAGTTATCTGATGACATCAGTTATGTTTACAAAAGGTGAGAAAATTCAGCCTGGGGGGCAGATAACTTGACTCACAGAGTGCTGGTCACACCTCATTGTAGGCAGCTCCTCTCAGTGAAGAACTTTATTGTGCAAGTATACATACTTGACCAAGGAGAGACCATGCCTGACAGTGGAGGAAGGGGCAGGGGTGCCACACCAACAGCACTAGGCTGGGAGGCATGCTCTGATAGCTTGGAACCTGGAGAATGCAAAGGTCTAGGATCCCCAAAAGATTAAGCACTGACTGGCAAGGAAACCATAAAGCCTTGGGCAACAAGTAAACCAGTACACAATAAGCACCCCGAGTGCATCTGCTGCAACAAACTCCTGCTATCTCTGCTGTAATGGGAAGTTGTGAAGTGCCTGTGAGGGTTTGGGTATGTGTGCAAGGGTAATTAGAAATGTAGCATGATATTGAGTTTGTTTTAATACAGAAACAAGTTTTAATTCCTCATTTGCACGGGCTCTTGAAACCCGTCTGGCATGTTGAGGATATTCAACCCTGTAGCAACTGATTTTCAGATCACAGAATCACAGTATATCTCAAGTTGGAAGGGATTCATGAGGATACTCAAATCCAACTCCCTGCTTCTCACAGGACTTTCTAAAACCAAACCATATGACAAAGAGCATTGTTCAGATGCTCCTTGGATTCTGACAGAATTGCAGCCACAAGCAATTCCTTGGGAAGCTTGTTCCATTGGCTGACCATCCTCTCAGTGAAGAACTTTTTCCTAATGTCCAGTCTGAACTTCCCCTCACACAGCCTCATTCAATTTCCTATCACTGGTCACCAGAGAGAGAGGAGATCAGCACCTCCTCCTCCCCTGCTTCCTTTGGTGGTGCATTCCTCCCCTCCTCAGACTACTCTACAATCTCAGGAATTCTCATTAGGATTAAGCCTTGAGGAATGACTTAGGCAATGAAGCTTCCCTCAGTCTTATCAAAAACTCATGCATGACTAAAGTGGGAAGGCACTGTCCTTAGCAGAAGCTTTTGTTGCCTAACAAAGGACAAGAGATAGTCAGCCATGCCCTGACAGCCCTGGAACATTAGTTGCCTGAATCATCCTGGAGACTAACAGAAGACTGAAGCGAAGCATTTTGCAATCCTATAAGCAGCAGTTTTAAGTGAGACCCTTGGAGCTCTCCTGGACCAGAGCCCCAGCCTCTCACTCTCAGTGGGACGCCTCTAAGAGCCAGCCAACTCTCACACTCTGATACTTGGAGGACTGTCACTGAAAGCTGACAATGGGGCCTGGGTTGATACCCCACTCCTCAAGGCTCAGCCTGCTGAGAGATGCAAAGGTATTCCACATGAGTACTTCACTGACCTTGGTGTGGGGGGAATTTTTAATAGGTACCTTTGTACATATTGCCTTATGTCTGCATGTTTGAGGATCTGAGTGGCTTTAAATACCCTAGAGCAAGTACAGTATGAATATTGCCAACTTAGATTTATAGTTCAGTTACTTTGCTTTTAGTAAAGTCTATTGAATAATTTTGTAAGTGTTAAATTAGTTAATGATTAAGTGCTTCTAAGTACTTTACACATAAAACTCTTGAGCAAGCCTGAGTGTGGTGATCTGATGTTTTTATTGTATTTTGTATGTTCTTTGTACCCCAATGGTTCATCCCTACCTTCCCCACTTCTACTCCCAGTTGGTCTGCCCCAGATCCAAGCTGCTCCCCCAGTGCTCCCGATGTGGTTATCCCCTCCCCTTGTTCTGGCACCTTCCTTGTCAATCACCCAAACCCCTCCCAGAGTTCTGGACTGTTCTGTGCCTGTCACCAAAGCCCTCCCTAATTACCCTTTTATGGTCCCCGTCAATCCCCCGAGACCCTGCCCCCTCGGATACCTCCCCTCTTGGAAATCCGCTAAACCTCAATGCCCCATTGGGGCATGTGACCCCTTTCCCTCCATCCCTTGAGACTATTGGTCCACGTGAATGTCTATCCCTGTCCATATCCCTCCCCCAAAGACCCCTATTGGTCCCCTGTCGGGCCATCCCCGTTGTAACACCTCCCTTTATAAGTTGTTGCACAGGGTCTGATCTTTGCTTGTGCTCCTTAGACTCCCTTCGGCCAATAAATTTGAAACTGTATCCAAAGGCAAGCCTCCCCGCAACTTTCTATCCTCTCCCTCGTTGGGGCTGCTGACAGCCACAGCGCTTGGAGCTTCAGCTCCCCTGGGCAGAGCTGGACTCCAGAGGAGCAGCTTTAAAGCTTCGAGCCTTTGGCTGCTCCCTGCTCCTGCCGCACACGAGAGGTGCTGGCCGGGCTGAAGACAGTGGTCACTGCGACACCTGAGGGTAAGTTTGGCAAGGGAATCCATTCTGAATGTTGTGACCCAATGGGAGTGTCTCCCTTACCATGTAGCACTCTCATCCTTTTGTAACCCAGAGTCTGTGAAAATTATTTAAAATATGTTCTGATCCAGTTTTTCTTTATATGCTTTATTTTACGTGGTAATAGGGTAAACTTTGCTACTGAATTCTGTTAAGTCACGCTTTCATAAACATATATTAAAACCTCTTTTTCTAATAACTTAGATGGTGATTCTTTAAGTGGCCAAAATACTCATTCATGACATCCCCTTCAAGGAAGTTGTAGGCTGCAATGGGGTCACCCTTCGGTCTTCTCCAAGCTGAAGAAATCAAGTGGCCTCTGCCACTGTTTGTAAAGGTGGCACTTGAGGCTGTTCACCATCTTGGTCACTCTCTAATAATTTGATGTCATTCTTATACTGAAGTGCCCAAAACTACACACAGAACTCTCCCTATATACAGAGGGGAGGTCACACCAGTGCAGAGTAGAGCTGGACAATTGCCTCCCTCAAACAGCTCAAAGTGCTCAGCTTGATATCCAGCCCACGACATGGTTGGCCCTTTTGGCTGCCCGGGAACACTGTTGAGTCATACCCAACTTCCCTTCGATCTGAGCCCCCAGATCTCTTTTTGTGAGGCTGTTCTTCAGCCTCTTGTCCCTGTTATTAGTGACAGATGCCTCTGCCTGAATTAAGGTGCAAATGAGACCATATGCTGGAGTAAACTGTATGGATTTTATTTAACAACAAACATGAGCTAGAGAGATAGAAAAAGAACTAGAGAAGAGAGAGGGAGAGAAAGAAAGAAATCAAGCAGAAGATCCACCACCCACACATCCAGGAGTGTCCCATTGGTCCTTCCTCACTCTGGGCTTCTCAGTGGTGGGGGTTCCAGGTCGTTCTTTTGGTGGTACCACCTTTATACAGTCCAGGTTCTGAGTATCTATGGAGATGTGTTCCTAATTTACATGGGAAGCGAGGTTGAGCGTGCCTTCATTGCATGCTAAGTGAGGGTGAGGTCCTCTTTCTGAGCATGCTTCCTCCAAGGTTTTGTTGGTTGCAGATACTGTCTGTCCCATAATATGGGGTGATCTTTGTTTGACCAGTGATGTGCATATGAGTAGTTGCTTCCTTTCACACAGCTTGCCATGGCAGAAATTTTTTGTCCAGATGCATTAAGCAGGATGTGCTAACCAGATATAGCTTCCACCAGGCCTGGAATTAGTGCCTTCCTGTTGCAAATTCCTCCTTTCTGTGCTTATCTTATGGCAAGTTCTTTCTCTAGCCTTAACATTAACTGTGTTTCAGAGAGGCAAATGTACTTTTTAACTCCTTACAGTCCCCAGTTTGCATATATAATCAAGATTACCCTATCTCAGGTGATGAATTCAGCACTTGCTCTTGTTATCTTTCATACAGCTGATGATTGCTAAAGCTCTCCAGTCAATCTAGATCTCTCTGTAGGACCTCTCTAGAAATGGGTTGTGGGAGGTTGAGGGTCTTTGGTGGTCTCAATCCTTTGGTCAACAGCTCATGCCCACTTCTTGACCTCATCTCGACACTTGCACTGTCTTTTGTGTTGTGTAGTCTTCATGGACCAGAATAGGGAAGAATGGCTGTGGAGACCTTTAGGAGAAATGGGTCTTAATGTCTCTGTGAACACCGAGCAAGTTGCAGAACCCGGACAGTTTGACCCAGACAGTTTGATTTTCTGAGCTTTAGGGTAATAGGAGTAATGGGTCCGCACAAAGTCTATTGCAGAACCCAGAGAGCCTGAACTTTAGGGGAAAATGACCATACATGTTCAAGAGGGAAAACGTAGTAGGTGGTTCAGGAAGTCTATGCCTTCCTAGTACCTCAGCCAATAGGGAAAGGAAGAGGAGGGCATCATGGGGTCAGGAGTTTAGATAAAAGGAGGCTGTGTGCTCCAGAACCTTGAGAGACACTCCGTGGGGGCATGGCCTAGTGAACTCTCTCCCTTCATCCGAATACATTTGCAGAATTCCTCTGTCTCCTTTATGGATACTGGCTTTTCTCAGTGTGGTTTTTCTGCACAATGTGAATAGGCAAACACTTCTTTATTTTGGTGCCAGGAACACGGGGGATTACTCCTCCAAGCGTGTTCTGCTTAGTAAATAAAATCCATCCATTCTATATACTTTTTCTGGTGAGTCATTGTTATGTAAGTTCTTTTACATACTATGTGTTAAAAGTCCTTAACAAAAGGGCAATACACTCTTAGTTTAATAAATGAAATTTATTAATGATTAGGCAAGTAGAATGTGAGCAAAAGCAGCGCTGGGTGACAGGGGAGTCTCCGCTCCACCAACTGCCACCCTAATACTCCAAACCATTGTCCTTTTATACTCTCATACTTCCGCTTTCTTGTTCCTGTATTGCTCTTCTGCTTGTAGCTTGTGGTTCTCTCTGCGCATGTGCATCTTGTTGCTAGGGGGTCTTTCTCTGCCTCCCGGTGGTCGTCGAGGCTGAAGTAAGAAGTCTTCCTCTCTTGTCCTGTTCATGACCCTTATCTTTTTCTTCCATATTTGGTATACTATCTCTCTACTTACATAACTTGTAAACGGAAGCGGGCAGAAGCGATACATATTTGGCGATACATATTTCACAAACCGCGAAGGCATATCTTTGGCAACTCATATGATTCCGGATATACGGCGTAATTCTGCAAACGCATCCTCCTTTCAATCGCAGAGGAGAACTCATCTACCTCTATAGTTTAATAAACATTTGCAGCTTTTAACACTATGCATAATATGCCTGCTCTTAAATTTAACCTTTACCATAGCTGGTTTTGCTACTCAAATAACTTCATCAGTATTCCTACCCTAATTCAATCATTGGGCATCTCTACTGAGCTCTACTGATTGGAATCCTGGATATTCCAATCAGGATGGGAAGGGTAGGGGGCTTCCAAGCACCTTAACTGGTGCGTATGATGGTCTCAAGAGTTTCTTGAACAAAATGTAAGATACCCAGTAGCTTCTCGCCAAGGTTTCTGTGGTTGCATATTGTAAACACGGCACTCCTGACATTCCTATGCCTTACACGTCACAATTTTCTACTTGCAATCATAACTAACTCATTTGTATGATTAAATCGATTATTTTATCAGAATATTTACAAGATTTCTTCTACCTGAAGTCTCAAGTGGTCCTCAGCTCGTGGCGAAATGTGAAAAAACCACTGTATTTTTCTTTAAAAACGTGATGCGCTTGAAGCAGGGAGCTGTGGGGGTTCTCTGGAGAGCTGAGAAGGCTGGAAGGGAGGCAGAGAAAGCGGCAGGGAGGAGGGGCTCAGCCCGGAGGCCCTGAGGACCGGGAGGCTCAGTCTGGTGCCGCTGCCCGCGGCACTGCGCTCGGCTTCCCCCGCGGCCGCGGCCCCGCATACCCCGCGCTGGGCGGGCAGGACGCGCCGGCCCCGCCTCTGCCCCCGCCCCGGAGCTCCCGCCCCGCTGCCCGGAGCCAGGGTCTCTTTCCGTCTCCGATCGGGGCCGCCGGCTGGGGTTGCGGACGAGTGGTCGGCCGGGTTCGGTGAGGACGTGCGCGGCGGCGGGGAGAAGGAAGGAAGGAAGGGAGCCGGGTGGGGAGCGGCGGGCGGCGGGGGCTGTGCCGTCCTGTCCTCCCCTCCGCCCGCGGGGCCGGCACCCAGCGCCTGCCTGGGGCCGCTCCCCGGGAGCTGCCGGCCCCTGCGGAGGGCTCGGGGCCGGCGGGCGGAGCCCTCTCCGTGGCTGGGCCGGGGAGCGGGGAGGCCGCGGGGGCCGCGCAGCGCAGGAGCGGGGTCGCGGTGGGGCGGGGGGCCCGGGCGGAGCGCGGGGCCCGGCAGCTAGTCCGCTGCTCGTCTCGCGGAATCAATTAACATCAGTTAATAAGAGTCCTGCGAGTGCCTGAACAAGGACAGTGCGATGCGCAGGCTCCGGAAACATCCCCGCCCCGATCACCTTAAGGACGTGGAGGTTTGTTTGCTGTGTTTCTCCATAGGGTATGGCAATCCGGGGAGATGCGGTCGAAAGATATTTAAAAAAACCAAAAACCAAACAACGAGGAAATCCCCCTCCCCCCCAAAACAAAACAGACAAAAAAGAGTAATCACTGTCAGGGTTGAAGACCAGGTATTTCGAGCGTCATGTGTTTAAATTCTGCGATGAAAGTCCAGCGTTAGTGATTTTTTTGCTTCAGACTCTCAGACGGCATCACAAGGTGTGCGGTAAGGAGCCGGTGCTCTGCTCTGTGTAAGAGGGACATCTGCAGTCGTGTATTGTGGTTGAACTGATAAAACTGTTTATATTACTCAAGAAGAAAAAAAAGGTTTTTAAGAGGCATAGGCTCACTGTTTCTGCTTTGGGTCGTCTGAGTACTGTAGTTGATAGAATTAACTTGCTTATTCCATCTGCAGAGGCAGATGGAGATATGGGAAAAAAATGCAAGTACCCCATCAATGCGTAGCAACTTTCCTCCTATGCTGTGGGAGATGTGCTTTGTATGCCCGTGGCATAAAAAAACCAGAGGCATCAGGTAGAACATGAGTAGATTTTCCCCTGGAGCACTGGATAAGTTTCAGAAGCCCATAGGAATGCTGGTGGTTGTTTTCCTAGAAGTTGTTAGTAGGTTGACTCAACTCATTCTAGGAGCTCTGTGATAAGTTTGGGCATTTCCCTGCTCTTAACTAGCCTCCTGGGAGGACTTAAAAATAGAACAAAACAAACCCAGCTCATCATGACTCCTGGTAAATATTTTCTCTCTTTTGCATCTGAGAATGATGGGAGTAAAACTTGCTACTAACATCAAAAACTCCTAACTGGGCTCTTATCGCCCTGTTCCCTTGAACTAGCCAACTGATGTCCCAAAACATTTAGATATTCCTGGCAGAGAAAACAGACTTGTGATAATGATTGCTTTTATGTTACTGTCTGTGAAATTAAATCCATTACTCTTGGTGCCTGTGCCAGTATAAAGGTTCCCCTGAGTCTCAAGGTGCAAAGTCTTGGAAAATGTACTGAGGTTGTTCCCAAGATGTTTACCAGCAACTATTAGTTCAGTGTTTGTGTGGATTACTGCAGTGAGTTGGGAGGCAGAGTTCAAGAATCCAGCTCCTTTGTAGTTCAAGCTTAAACAGTATTTTTTCCCCACGAAATAATATATTGTCTGATGTTTTGGCAGAAGAAAAAAAACATTACAGCATGCTTTATATCAAGTCTATTCTGGGGTGTTTTGGTTTCCTTCTAAATAGAAGCTAAAACTTTCTCCAGTTCATTGGTCTGCTAGATTTTTAGAAGAAGTTTTATTTTGTCATTTTGGTTCTGTTTTCTATTTAAGGCACAGCTTTTTTGCATTTCCCCCTTCCCACTAGTCTTAAAAAAAAGTAGTTGTAAAATCAGTAAAATACTCTGATTTTCAGGAGGCTGTCTCTCAAACACTGTCTCTTTAAAAGCCAACAAATTGCTGACTTAGATTGTTTTCTGCAGGCTAAGGTGTTTTGGTAGGAGAATATTTTTGTACATTTCTAAAAGTGACACAAAACAATCTTTCCCAACTATTTTATTTGCCTTTTTTTGTTCAGTTTCATTTGCTGCACCCATATCAGTGAGTTGGAGATGTGACACTTTGTCATAGCATTTGTGGTCTTTCTTGTAATAATTAACCTGTTGGTTTGATGTTGAGCCTTTCTTCTCTGTATTGAAGACTAAGAGTTGTCAGAGGGAGAGCAGTACTCCCCACTCCATAATTTAAAAGGCATGGCTGAAGACAGCAAAAGGAGTAAAGGAGGGAGCAGAAAACCATGAAGGTGCAATTCAACTCTCTGAGTTCCTAGAGCAGCTCCTGCTTTGCTGAGCATAGCTATGAGAGCTTGTGAAAAACCTTAGACCCTGCTGGTGACTCTGACGAAGAGGAAGGGAAAAAAGCAAAGGCAAGGAAAAATGGTGAAAACAGCCATTGTGGTTGTTAGCATTAGGTAATGCTAATCTTTGCCTGTATAAACTGTTACTGGGCACTAATGAAAGAAGACTGGTGCTTCACAGCAAATCGGAATTCAAAATCTGCCAGGGGATCTTTTGATATATTACTGGTAATCAGGACATAGGAGACTCTGGTGGTCTTGTTGGTATGGGTCATTGCTCCTTTGGTAAAAGCAGCACTTCAAGCTTGTTGGCTGTTGTCCCTTTTAGGAGCCAAGACCAGTGAGGAGCTCCTTTTCCTCCAGTGAGTGCTCCACCTCTGTCTGAAGAGACACACAAGATTGCTGAAGTAAGTGATCTTTTTTTCACTTTTTAAAGTGAAATTGTGGGAGCCATTTTATTGTCTAGTTTGCTTCATCCTGAAGCATCACAAGTAGCAGCATCAGTGCAACTGAAGAGGTAGAAATGGGGAAGAAAATAGGTTTGGGGAAGATATAAACTTACCTGTCTTTGTTACTCAAAGCATTTCTAAGTTATATTCAGTACTGTTACAGCCAGTTTTTTTAAGAACTGTAGTACTTTCCTATTGCTGACAGGGAATGGATTTTTATTTTTTCACACATTTGATTGCTAGACACTACTAGGATGTTTCTGACTACCATTTGTGTTTCTGATAAACATAAGCAACTCAAGTTCTCAGGAGTTTCAAAACTGCATAGGGCAGGGGAAATGTAGAAGAAAAAAGCTGTCGGATTTTATACTTGGAGGAATTTCAGGGAAGCTAATTTAATGGAAGGATTGATATTGTAACTTATAGTAGGCAGGAAACTTCACCAGTCAGAAGAGAAGCTGTACTTTTAAAAAATATTCCTGATCTTGAAGGTAGTGCTGTGCCTTCATGCTGGATATAAATGGTCTCCATAAAATGCAGATATGCCAAAGAGCTCTTCCAGTACTGCTTGTGGAAGATTCCCATGACTGAAATTCAATTAACTTCCTAATTTGCACTTCAGTGAGTATCCTGTACATAGATTGCAAGCTTGTCTCCAATGAGTAGTCATTAGACATTAAGTGATTAGGGAGCAATACTTCTAAAAGGGGATGTCTACAACTACTGGGGATGTAAGACAGTTGTTGAAATGTGCCTTGAAACTTGAAAAGAACTTGGAAATTCTTCAGAGGTTGAAGCATGTTCATGGTTTCTCAGTGTTTCTCTTGTGTCTGTGAAGCATGTGAAATACTGAGGCCTGGAAAATAGGCCCTGAGCTGAAGTTGACTCTCAATGAGCCTTCCAACCAAACATTGTATAATGGTATTCTCTTATTAGCGAAAGATGCGTGATCATTAGTGAAACATGTAGTGTGATAGGAACATATTTCTTTGTGTTCAGAGGCCCTTCAGGGCTGTGAAATCAGATATCTGGCCTTGTTTGGAGGTACATGGTCAAAGCCAGCTGCCTTGGTTCCTCCTTGGGCCCTGGCCAGGCTTTGTGTGGAACCCAAGAGGACAATTGTTACAAATGGAGAGGGGAGTTGTAAACAATTTTCTGCCTCTGCCCAGGCCTCTGGCAGTAGACAGTAACTTTACTGAGGCGGCCAGCACCCCAAAACCCACTCTGGTTGCAGGTTCTTCATAGTGACCGATCAGGCCTATTACAACATGGATTATTTATTGAATAGCCCAAGAAAAACAGACATAAGACTTTAACCAGACCTCTTACTACACAGGATAAACAAAGAAACACTACTAGTAGATAACATACAGTGCACGGTTAAAGTACCCAGTTTTACAGCTAGCAAAGACATAGTAAGAGATTAGAATGCAGTGTATCTTACCAACCAGTTCCTCATGGGGCATACATCAAATCCTTCCTCTCAGTTTCTGGAAAAGTATCTATGAAGATGCGTCCAAGTGTCATAAGAGAAGTCCTACACGTTTCCAGGGAGTGTGTAAGAGGCTTTTATCTCCGTAATAATTTGTGTGGCTTTTATAGTTGTAAAGAGCAGTGTCTTTAGGTCAATAGTGTTTACTTTTTTTATCTCCTCGCACATCTGCTCTCCAGACCACCAAGATGTTGATTCTTAGTCAGAGGATCTCAGCCCTCTTGGCGCCAGAGATGACTCCTTGCTGGGCCTTTGACCTGGCCTGGGTTATCTCTTCCATGTACACCAGCCATCTGTGATAGAGATGGGGGGAACATGTCCTGCCACAACAATGAAACCAGGTGTTCCTGCACTAGAAGGTATGGAAGCTTGTTTATTCAACAACATAAAATCTGGACCCTCTCACAGCAAAGATGGAGACCTCACCAGTGGGTGGACGCACCTGAAGAATTTCCCAGTTACCAGGAGTGGCTCTCCAGTCCTTCGCTGTGACTGGAGCTCCCCAGCTGAAGTGCAGATCTGGATGATGATAAAATATTACGATCACTGGTGATGTACCTTCATTAATCACTATAGGCAACCTGCTGTAGTAATGATTAGGTGCATTGCTTAGCTTATCCTTTTGTAATCATTTGCTGTTTTGAGCTATAGTAAATTACACTTACTCCTTCAAGTTGTTGTCTGTGTCTTTTGTGCTGACCATGTCAACTGGCAGAACAGTGTGATGGTAAATACAAATTTGCAGCTGAAGCATAAGGGGTATAGGTATTTTCTAAAAAATGTCGTTCCATCCAAGAAAAGGCAGCTTCATCTTTAGCTGACCCTCACCCATCGTGGTAATACTCACAACTAGAAAAGCATGAGCTAGAGATGATACTTAGAGATACGTGTTTCAATTATATACATGAACTTTGTTACAGAAGCAAGGATATTCCTGTATAAAGGAGTCTGATGCTACTAGTAGAAAAGCTTTCATCTGTAGGATTCTGAATAGAATGTCAATTTGTCTGATGAATCCAGTCCCTGTTATTAATGCATTTTCCCTGCAAATCTTTTCTGTTAAAAATTGCTTTCTCAGGCTTACAGCTATTACTCAAAAGTGAACATTTTTTTTTTCCTCTGAGGAGTGTAAGCAGTGAATGCGTGGTTGAAACAGTCAAACAATACAATCTTGAAGATTTCATTTTGTTCTGAACAGTGACATCGCTTTTGCTGGTGCTGTTGCTTGGTATCATGGAGAACTAGAATGTTAAAATTCCTTGTGAAGCATGGCTCCTCCAAATGCCAGGAGTTCATAGTGTTTGCAGAAGATTCACTTCTACCTTTCAGAATAACCTCTTGGAGCTCAGTTTCGATGCTGCTTATGACAAATTCAGATTTTTCTGTATCTAGTGCTTCTGGTTGTTGGTATGTGGAATGGTGTTTATCTGTATTAGCTCATTTATGGTGAGAAGAATGACTTCTTTATTCTTGACCCGTTGACCATGACCACATTTCCCATGACACTTGTGGCAGTGTTGCTGGGTACAATTATTAGCTGTAGGACAGTGGATTGGGACCATTGCCAGATACCATGGAATGCTTTTTCCTTGATTTTTGATTTTTGTACCATCCCTGAATAAGTCTTAAAATGGAATTACATAATTGTAATTTCTCAACTGCAGAATTTCCAGATTCCCTCCAAGATTTAAGGCACATTCAGAGATTGAGGCTTGTTTCATTGTTTTTCTACATTTGTTTTGCCGATGGGCAGGGCGAGAAAAGACACAGGCACCAACTATAAAGGAGCGAGTGTAATTTACTATAATATGAAACTGCAAAGAATTGCAAAAGGATAAGATAAGCAAAGGATAAGCGTCAGCTGGGGGAAGCCACTGTCACAGCAAAGGACTGGAGAACCACTTCTGGTAACTGGGAAATCCTGCAGGTGTTTCCACCCGCAGGAAATGAGGCTTCCGACTTAGCGGTGAGAGGGTCCCATTTTTATTCTGTTGAATAAACAAGCTACCATAACTTCTAGTGCAGGAACATCTGGTTTCTTTCTCCTACTGGATTTCTTCCAAAGCATGGCTAAGGCTCAAGGAGGAACCAAGGGAGTTGTCTTTGATCCTATACTCCAAAACAAGGCTAGATTTGGCCTTGCCTGGTTTCTAAATACTGAAACCATGTTTTTCCAATGAGTGGATACATGTATCAAATTGTTAATTATTTGGTAATGAGCAGATACCTATAATATTTGGTTGGAAAGTTCATCTAGAAGTCAACTTTCGCCCAAGGTCTGTTGTTCAGGCCTTAGTACTTCATCAT
The DNA here is from genome assembly GCF_017639235.1 of Corvus kubaryi. Lineage (NCBI taxonomy): Eukaryota > Metazoa > Chordata > Aves > Passeriformes > Corvidae > Corvus > Corvus kubaryi. The sequence continues at coordinate 9,799,264 of NW_024582061.1, read as the reverse complement.
TTTGCTGGTGGTACCGTGAAGTGTGATAAGTAGAAATCTGCAGCTGTAGTCCTGCATCAAACATCTTTATTGAAACCAAATTTCAAATTTTTCTAACATAAATACTGAAATTGGAAAACTTGTGAGTGCAGCAAGTATAAGTGGGGGTGAAACTGTATAAGTGGGGGTGAAACAGCTTGAACTTTGCCCTACTTGCAAAAATCACCGGTGATGGAGGGAGCGTGGTCATGTTGCTTTTCGTGTTGAAGAATGCTGATATCAGCCTGACTGAAACACCTCAAAATTAAACAATATGAGGAAGTGAAGAAACTGGTGTTTCCTGACAGGAACTGGCACTGGCAGGGATGTGGGAGACAGATGTTTCCTGATAAAAGGAACCAATGAGTGGTAGTGCTAATCATATATTTTAAATGCCCTTGTTAAATTTGATACAGTTGATGATTGCCCATACCTCTGATCTGTCCAGGTCTCTCTGAAGGGTCTCCCTGCCTTCAAGTGAGTCAACAGCTCCTTTTACTTTAGTGTCTTAGACAAACTTACTTAGTATTCCTTTGAGTCCTGCATCCAGGTCGTTAATGAAAATGTTGAAGAGCACAGGGCTGAGGATGCAGCCCTGTGGAACCCCAGTAGGTGATGGGTCACCAGTCTGATGTCACCCAGGTCACTACAATGCTTTGTGCCTGACCCGTGAGCCAGCAGCTCACCCATCACATGATGTGTTTATCCAGCTGTGTGCTGGACATTTTGCCTGAAGGACACTGTAAGAGACAGTATTGAAAGCTTTACTGAAGTCCAAAAAGATTTGTGTGCTGGCTTTCCTAGATCAACTAGGTGGGTTACCCTGTTGTAGAAGGAAATCAGGTGTGACAAGCTGGCTTTCCCCTCATGAAGCTGTGCTGGCTGGGACTGGTGACTGTTGTCCTCCAAGTGTTCTTCAGTATCTCCCAGAAAAATGTTTTCCATGATTTTACCAGACACTGAAGTGATGCTGATAGGCCTCTACTTTCCAGGGTCCTTCTTCTTGCCCTTCTTGAAAATTGGGACAACGTTCGCTAGCTTCCAGTCAGCTGGGACTTCTCTGGATTCCCAAGATCACTCAAAAACCATCAAGAGAGACTTTGCAATGACACCAGCAGCTCTTTGAGGATTATTGGATTAATCCCATCGCGATTTGTCAGAAGTTGATAGGTAAAAGGGGGAAAAACACTGTTGGAAATGGCGGAATGGGAATCTGCAAAGTGAAGTGACTACTAATCTTCATATGCTTAAGGTTAATGTAAATACACTGTGATTGACTGGCAATCTGAGATTTTGGTAATTTCCGACAAATAATCCCCTATTTCGCTTCTAAGAATTTTGGGGCAAGAAAGCTCAGGTGTGCTGGTGCTGTTGTGGCATCTAAAATACAGTTATAAAGAGAGGAAAATGAGAATTATGGGTGTTTATGTACTCTTTTCTTTGGGCATATTTAGTTGATTCAGGCCGTCTTTCTTTGACACTGTAAGTCAAACATGCTGAATTAGATTTAAATGCTTTAGGTGAAATGAGACATGCTGCTGCAAGTCCAGAAGCAGAAACAGGAGAGCAAAGTGTTGCTGGCCTGCAGCTGACCTTTAGTCCTTTCAGTTCTTGGAATCTTCTGTTTGCTGAACTACGTTCTGGAGAGGTACAAAGTAGCTGTGATCACAGTGGCTGGCATTGAAATATGTGTGTTTATAGAGTTTTGGTTCTATTAAAGGGAGCTTTTAGCAATGAGTAAGAATATTTTAGAGCTATTGTGAGTGCCTCCGTTACACTTGTTGCGGAGGAGATTTAGACCACTTAGGGAACCACTGGCACCGGTAGCTGGAAACGTGCTTTTACTGAGGTAAAATGATGTAAAAGTGAGGCTTAAGAAAGTGCCCTTGCAAGGTTTTACAATGATAGTAATAATTCAAAAGTATTCATACATTATCATAATGCCCTATGATACAAAGTTATGCACGATACCAGTCACCAAAGATCTGCAGTTGGTACGGGGTCTTTCAGCCTCAAGGAGTAACTTGGAGGTGATGCAACGCAAGGGGAGGTTACAACCCTGCAGCTGGCTGCTTAGCAGGGAGAGATCAAAAAAGGCTCCCTTGGGCTTTCATATTTGTGGGATGAAGTGGTTGGCTCGTAGTCAAATTGAATGCCATGGAAAAGGTAGGCATAAGATTCCTTGCACTCCCAACTTCATTTGTTCCTTACTAATTAGTCCTGGAAGAACTACCTGCTATTCATGTCTTATTCGCATGACTGGTGTTCCGGTTTCCCAGCTCTTACACATCAAAACTCTCTGTGTCACCCTGTTCCTGTGTGGGTTTTCAAAGAACAGGTTGGAACTAGAGAAATTCTTGACCTGGTCATGGCCTAGGCTTTTACTTCCTTGTGAGCCTAAGCCAACCTCAATAATTTGGTCTGGGAGTTGAGCTCATCCCTATGACTACAGTCAATCCACTTTATTGATCCAAAGAGTGGTAGTACAGTTACCTCTTTGCCTCTGTCATCAGTGTGTGTTGTATTGCACATAAGTGGTGAAGGTACAGTTATTTGATGAGTTGCTTAGCTTAAGGTTTATAATTAATGCTTGTTATGTACCATTGCACAAACAGATACTGATTTAGGAGAAGGGTTGGAAGTGTTGTTGGCTCATATTCTAATCCCAGGTGCAATGTGTGCAGAGCAAGGAATAGAGAGGGTGGCCTAGCTGACCTGGACCTTATCATGACAAAAGTTTAGAGCCTAGGAGACTTAATATTTGCATTTGGAGGAGGGAATAGATTGGGTAAAGAAAACAGACTGCAAGACACTTTCAGAAATACCTTTGGTACTGGCATACAAAAAGACTCCTTTAAAATAACCCCAACACTTTACATTCTGGGCAGGACCCTGGCATTTACCAGGGAGAGAAAAAGTTCCTGGTGTTCTTTGAGGGCTGAAATTTGGGATTGTATCTTGTGTATCATTCCCATATGTATGTGCTAGGAAAGTCAGCAATATCCTGGTGATGAGAGACACATCAAGAGTGGGAGAAATTTTAGCTAATACTGCTCAAGCTATCTTAGCATCAATGGTAGGACTATAGCCATAGCCTGGAGGTAGATGAGTAAAGGTATAATTAATGCCATTCCAAGTACAAGCAAAGTGAGTTTGGTAGGCCTAGTGGGTTGGACACTGAAGGAATGTCTTTAATGTCTAACCTGACTATGCACAGGTAAGAGGAAAGGTAAATGGCATTGATTGTTTTGGCAGCTTTTGAGACTGCAGTATGAGGCAGAGAGGGGGCAAAATTTATGCCTAGGTAGCCATCACAGGCAGAATGGAAGCTTCACACAAGGTTTATCAGGGTGACCTTTCTGATGAGTCACAGGGTGCAGAAAGGATCCCGTTGCTTTCTAAACTCAGAGAGGAGTCTGAGTGTAGCTGGATGTGGTTCTAGCCCCAGGCTGAGTCAAAGGTTTATGTCTAAAGAATTATACAGGTGTAGTTGAATCTTTATACAACTTCATCCCACAGGATAAAGGAAGGCAGACCAATATGGAAAAAAAATGATTTATTTTTATAGTGTTAATAGTGATGAAAATATTGATCATAATACTGGTTAGACTAAAGGACCTTAATCAGAATTAGATGCTATGCAGTTCAGATAGTTAACTATAATTACAGTGACAATTTTAAAGCTGGCAAAATAATTAAATACAGATTGATGTTGCTCACTCATACCATGTCTTTGGGCATATCTCTTTAACTCAGCTTCAAGAAATAACCTTGAAGGTGTCTCCATTCAAAGGAGGAATCTCCACCCACAATTCTAGAAGGGAGTATGTTAAGAGTGTTGGAAGCATAAAACAGTGAAGAAAATAGCAAAGCTCAGTATGAGGTGGAGCCCACACATCAGAGCATCAGTGATCAGAGCAGACATGGGAACCTGATGGAGGTTTGTGTTGCCATGGCATCGGGGAGGAATGTAAAGTGGGAAAGGAGCAGTGCAGTCTCAATACCAGGAAATGTTTTGTACAATTGCTACCAGGTATACCTCCTACCAAGAAATACTGCATACAACACAACCACAAAGAACAGAAAATTTGACCACCCACAGCACTTTGGACAATAATGGCTGATAAGGTATGAAAGGACCCTGATTTTGTGTTTAGCTGGGGGATGACAATTTGAAATGAAAATTTTAGGGACTCATCTTCCTCGCCTTCTGCAGAAAGGGCACCTTTTGGTAAGACTTGTGTCCTCGGCTATGCTGAGTGTTTTGACGTGATTGCCACTGTATTGTTAGGGCTGCTCTGCAGTTTATGCAGATACCACTGGCAATCCAAAAGAGCCATGTATGTTGCATTTAATAAACCACAGTATTTGTGAATCTGACTCGTTCTTTTGAATGCAACTGGACTTACAGTTAATAGACTGTTGGAACACCTAGTGCCAGGCCCTTAGTTATGTTTTCGTAACAGGTTCCTGCTGTTAAAAATTGGGACTGGGCTTTTATAGTGATTGACTTGTCAGTCAGATGTTCCTGGCCAGCTGTTTCCACTCAGTAGCCTTAAGCTCAGCAGTGTCAGGTAAATTACCAGTATTATCACTTCTTGTTTGCCTTATCAGGAGCTTTGTTACATCCTCACCTGTGCCCGTTTCTGCCAAGAAACATTGTTCTTCACCTCCTCAGAGTGTTTAACTTTGGGACTATTGGATGAGGCTGGTCTCAGCATTGTTCTACACCAAGTAGAAGCAGCATGATCCCCCTTCTCCATCCATCACTGATAACTTTTACAGTCAGGGTATTGTTTGAGCTGCTTTACCCCCACGGAGGCAGCGTGTCCTGCTCCAGTAGCCCTGGTCAGATGCCAGGAGCCATTGGACTTGTGAGCTGACTGGCTGGGGCTGTGAAAAGGGGAAGTGGGTGCAAGTGAACACTCAATGTTTTTTCAGTTCTCTGAAAAATTGATGAATTTTGGGGCTTGCAGGATCACAGGGTGTTAACAGCATGGGTCACTGGAGGTAGGGGAGGTGCTTCTCAGAGTCCCTAAAGTAGGGGGAGTTTGATTCAGAAGTACCAGGAAATTGTACCATCCCTGGAGCATTATGGAGGGTCTGGTCTGTGAGTGGTTCTGTCTGTGGAAGTAAAAAAGCTAATGCCTTGTAGGCCTTGGTAGGCCTTTCTGGTTAGAAATATCTGCAGTGTTGCCTAATGGCCTCACTGAGTAAGAGTGGCTGAATTACTGGAGTGAAATACTTGTAAAAGGATGTACTGTCTGGAGCTTATCTTACGTAACCTGTATGTTACCATTCTTTCTGGTAACTTACTGCATCTTGCTTATCTGACATGTAGTCCTGTGAAAAACAAGGCATGTAACCCAGAGGTATATAAATATAAACTCTATCACTGCCCCAGCTGGGCAAGGTTCAACTCAGCAGAAGCTGTTATTTGGCTGCTCTTGGTGGTGCACAGCTCTGCAGCTACATGCAGTGATAAACTGCTGCTGTGCAGACCTGACTAGAATTGTGTAAGAGCAACTCCACAGTGGAGGTTAGAACCTCCCAAAAACTGCAGCTCAGCAGGCTGGCTGGCTCTTGGGGAAGTCACACTTGACTGACCTTGAGAAGGGCTGAAGGGGCTCCTGTAACTCGTGGACTGCTGCAGAGGGTGAGAGAAGTGGTCCCCTCCATTGTGATCAACTGCAGGCAGAATTTTGACTGCCCATGAGGACACACGGATGATGATACCATTGATGATGGCATGCATCTCTAGATGGGAAGTCTCTGTAAGGTGTGCTCTCCATGGCACCTGAGAAGGATTATCAGGTTCTGTCTGGGATGCTGATTTTATGTCTGATAAGTCTGGGTAACCAAGGGCTGGGGGGTTTCCAGTTAAAGAAGTGGTGGGAGGGGCACTAGGGCCCTTGCTAATGCTCTGGTGGGAAAAGGTGCAACATGGAGGCTTGTTGGCAAAAGCCAGTAAAACAAGTGTTGGGACTCTGTGGGCTGCCTGGTTGGAATACCCGGGGCTAAACAGGCTTTCAAAGTTCCTTTGGTCAGGACTCTTTAGCACAGGCCTAGGGGGGGTTTTAACTACCTTGACACAAGGGGTTTGGTGGTAACTATGTCTGCATCCTGACAGAGTAGGCAGGATGACAGAATGAGCATAGCACTGGCTTTACAAATAGCTGGGGCTGTGTGGTGCTGGGCACTGTGCCTGCTGATGTTAATGGGCTCCGAGTGGGCCAGGACTCTTTCGCTAGTGGGTGCTGCTGGGCCGCAGATGGATGACAAACTCACAGGACTTCATCTGGCTCACAGAGGCTACATCTATAGAATGATTGATAACCAGCCTACCTGTGCTTAATCCCAAATTTGTGGGACTGCCCCATGAAATAGTCAGGGGACCTTGGTCATCTCAAGGCCTTTATCTTTGAGTATATGCTAGTGATAACTGAAATACAGCCTGTGTTTTCCGATGGAGTTTGTAGTTAGATTCCAGACCCTACAGGAGGGCCCAGGCTTCTGATTCTGAAATTCAAGGGCTCTCTGCCTGTCATGTGACATGTTTGCAATTCAGGTTAAATAGCACACAGTAATAGATTAGTGAGAGTGATCACCTGATTTGGCTAGGGTTTATGCCTGTGAAAAAGCACACAGAGACACAGTCATGATGCCTCCATTGACGTAATACTCAGTTTAATAGTTCGGTCTGATTCATAAGCCCAGTTGGGCTTCAAGGAGGGAGGAATATGAAATATGATTGTCTGAAATTGAACTGGACCAAGTATTTCTGTCCTGATCGTCTTGATGAATTTTTGTTTCAGAAACTCACTTTCAGTCAGCTTCCAGCCACCTGTCAAGCTTTTCCTGGGCAGATACTGCCATTGCAGGGACCCTGTGGCCCTCTGATTTCTCCACAGTCACCTCAAGGCTTCTAACACAGACAGTGGCAAGAATTGTAGAGTTGTGTCTATTCCAGCCTAAGTGTCCAGACACTTGTTCAGACAATTCAGACACTTGTTGTTTGTAGGGAGATAACTTGGGTTTCACCTTCATTCAGATAGTGGTCAGCATTTCTAAGACCATGAGCTAACACAAATAGGCAGGGTAACTTTCCCTTCACTCTTTTATCTTTCTGACTTTTTCTATTCAAAGAAGGGAACAAGTAGTCTCCTCCATAAGAGCATCTGGCACCCACAGGCAAAGCAAGGCGCCAAAACAATCAGTTTAGGCACCTGCTGCAAGGCTCAGGCCAGTCGTGATGCCATGTACTGCATCCCTCCTTTGACACCGGAATGGAGGGACTTGATGCAGCCCGGGAGAGTTAGATTTGGAATATAGTAACACACACCAGACCAACAGCTTTAGGGATAAACAGTTTATCTTAAAACAGCAGATGACTGACTCTAGGGGGTAGTACTGTATGGTTTCTCTTACAGTAATGATTTACCAAAATATGGGTGTGGATCTAATATCGACACCCAACTGAGACAGACAAAGACTCTCTAACAGTTTAGAGTTAGAAAGTGTATGTTTATTCCAGCACTGGGCAGCTGTGTGGAATGGCTCCCTAATACGCAGTGCAAAGTTACAAGCCAATACAGTCTATTTATCTACAAAAGTTATGAATATCCAAAATACAGAGGTATATTTATAACATTGATACCTCCCATTCTCCGCTTCATGTGGTAATTAGCTTCAATGTCATTAAGCATGCGTGGTATGTTCTCTGAATTGGGTCGGTGGTCTTTTTATTTGGGGAGTGGTCTTGGGGGATGAAGTAAACCCTATCTTCCTTGTTTTGACCTTTCTACTTGTTTGGTTTTTGACAATACAAATTACTCCTTGGGGACGTCCAGTTCCCCTCTCTTCGTGACTTCTGAATAGGTTCCCAGATGGAAAAATTAGTAATTGTCTTCATTTCTTTAGATCTATTTATCAGTGTTTCTGTTTCTCATTATAAGCACAGCTAAGCAAATATAAGAATGACAAGTAATCAGTTACTTACAGCTTAAGAGCATATTTCAGGTCCGGCTCTTATTAACTCTTAACTAATCCCAGCCTGGCTTACCTGTCTATCTATTTTAACTAATTTCCACAAAACTAATCTTTAGCTAAAGTCTTAATGTTTCTTTTAAAATCTATGTTTCAGTAATTCCTGTAACACACAAATCACGGCTTATAAGAATTTCAGGGTACATCCATTACAATCTCCACACCTGGTCCTTTTGGGCCAGGTTATAGGGTTTAACATTGCAATGAACCCCCTCCCTTTGTCTCCAGCCTGGCTGCAACAAGGGGTTCCTAATTTTTTTTGTCTTGATGGTGACAATAATTGGATTTTACTCTTGGTGAAGTTGTGTGCTGCATGGAGTCAAAGTTCCTGCTCTAGCAAGGATTTTGCAGTTACTAGTGGTTGGCATCTTAGTCTTGTTTGCCTCTTTTACAGTTATGTTCCCAGAAAATGTAAATGTCTTTTGTTTCCTCAGCATTTGTCTAATTCAAGAATGTGATTGTTTTATCCCTAATCATTTTTCAGGAAATACCTAGTGTACCATTAGCAGCCTGAAAGGTTCACCGTGGATGCAAAAGCCTGTTTTCTTCTCTAAGATTCCTGCATCACTGTAAGTATTGCCTTAACACTGCTGTTGATGCTTTTTACGAATTTCATGTGCAACTTTGTTTTCCTGTTTTCTTTTGTTATTGGTGTCTTATGAGAGCAGAGAAGGTAAAAGAGTGAAGAAAGAGCTGTCTTTGAATCTTGAAAATAACACCCAGAAAATTGTAACACTGGGTCTCTTATTTTTTATAGGCTAGATATGAGAGATACTTCTGATTCTCAAATTTGTAATCAAGAGTCTTAAAATCTAAAAGAGCCCACGAAGGAAAGTCAGGAGCCTTGGGTGATCTGGGAGAAATGGCACGAAACATTTTCTTGAGAAACTGTCTAACACCCTGCACAAAGCAAGGTGTTTCTTCTGTCCTATCTGAGTTTGACCATACTGAGAGGAGCTTGTCGAGATGCAGACAAGCATTCATTCTTGTGGGTTGGCATGGGGGTTTTTGTGCTTTTTGTGCATTTTTGAAGTCTGAAATAGTGTTTGGCTTTGAAGGCATTGTCTCTGACAGCTTTACAGAGTAACATGCTCACCCAGTTGGGTTTGCTGGTAATCCATGTGCATTCTGGAATATAACACATGAAGACTTGGAGATATGTGACTTCGTCACCTCCTGAAGGTGTACGTACTGCAGTAGCAGAAGTGTTGCTGTCATCTCTGTGCTTCGTGCCTTCTCCCAGCTGAGTAAGTTAATGCTACCTACAGAATTAGGTAGCAGCTCACTAGAGGCACAGTCATATTTCTCAAAATTAAACTAGTGGGCCACATTATTATGAGAGATTTTTACTAAACACAAAGTATTTTTTCATTTCTTCTGTTGTAGTTGAGGGTATAGTTGAAATTGAGTCTTACTGTCTGAAAACCCTGGCCTGTATTTTATTCTTTAGGTGTTTCTTATGTTCATCTCTTAATTATTGTTTATTGTGTCATGTTATACACATACCTTGGGAGTTCTTTCCATTGTTTTTGGGTGAAGAAGGTAAATATAGCAATCTATTGTTAACTTAAAAGGTTGAATGATAATAGCATTAGCAGAATAATGTGAAGATTTTGTTAGTCATTAGATAGTCAATAGAATTGTTAGTTGCTTCTCTTTTTATACTTTAACTGTGTTCTGGGAAACAATTTATGCAACTTGACATTGACAGCATTCATGTCCATTAGGGTTGTGCTAATGGGGTTGCTCTCCTACCTAGCAATTATAGTTCAACAGTTCTGTTCATGATGCATTTTAAATCACTTCTTAGTAAGCGACATAGGTCTTGGTCAAAAGGTTGTAATTTTTGTAAAATTTTTTTTTTTTTTAGCATTTTGGTTTTGCCTGAAGAAAAAGAAAACAAGAAAATATGGACTGGAATGTAAGGCCAGTCCAGAATGCTGATGCAAATACAAATATGCAAAACAAAGGAGCATGTTTCACTCAGTTACTTTCTAATGGACATGCCTTTCCTCAGACAAATGCCAGCTCCTCTAAAAATGCATGCACTTATGCTGAAAGCAACCAAATCGTGTATGTGCCAACTGTCAATGTTGCCTTCCCTGCTGTAAATGGTGAAGGATTCAAAACTTCAGATCAAACCTCACCAGGAGCATCTGTAACCGGTAATAATTTTTTTATGTCAAAGTACTCAGTTACACAACATTCACAGATGTACGTGACAGCTCCGAAACCTCCCATTCAGAATTCACCTTTGCGGGCACAGATGACTCCGACTTCTTGGCCAGTCTCTAATCCCTACAGTTATCCCTGTAGAAATTTACCTCCCCTGTCCTCTCAAATGAACGCAGGGAACAACGTAAGGAATGTCCTTGGGGAGCCTCAGTATGGCACTACCAACACTTACACTGTGCAGCCAGAAATGCTGCAGCATAATTCTGTGAGACTTGCCTCACTACATCAAGGTGGCATTCATCCCCAGAATAATTCTCTTCCTCTTGGTACTTCCGGGCAACATGTCCAACCCCAAATATTTAATTCCAATACTCAGTGTAAAGTTTTGTACTCAGTGAATCAAAATACTGGAACAAATGTACAGCTGCCACAATTTCAACCAAGTCAGATGGGATCAGAAGCTCCTAGAGGATGTTCTGCACCATCTTTGTTGCCTGCCAACTGTGTTTCAAGACCCGCAGCACAATCTTCAATGGGTGTACCACAGGAAGTGCAAAATGTACCTAATGGATACATTGGCCAGCAGAGGTGCCCACAGGATGCAAAAAATGCTCCTGGGTTTAACAGTATCCAGCAACACTGTCAGAAGCAGCAATCTGGAGAAGTCAGTCAGTCAATCAGGAATGTCTGTAATCCAAGTGGAAATGTGACAGCAAATAGGTCTTTTAATGAAAGCTCTGTGCCATCCCCTGGCATTCCCAAAGAACTGCTTGATGTTGTGAAAGAAATAGAAGCTCTTTCTTCAAAGCCACTGAGTGATTCTGCTTCAGTTCCAGAGAGCCAGACTAGTAGTTTGATGAATGGGCCTGTTAATGCTCAGATTTCTTCATCAGCAGCAACACATGGAGTAGCAATTACAAAGGAGAGACTGGCTTGGGAAGCTGAAAAGCTGAAATGTCTTAAAAAGAGGGTTGTTCTGCTTGAAAGGGTTCATAATTATAAAAAAAAAATCTATCGTGACAAAAATGCTCTCCCTCCTCCTTATCCATGTCCTCCTGCTAATTGTCTTCCATGTGTGCCCAAACAAAATGTACCATCTTCCCCATCTGAAGCAGTGAGGACAGAGAGGCCCGTGCTCAAGGTTTCACTTGAAGAAAGAAAGGACAAAAATCCAGCCAGTGCTGATAACAGAAGATTGGAGGTGACTCAAAGTAACCCTCCGGTGGAGCAGGGCAGCCTTTCATCAAGCTTCACTCCTGTTCCCTCTCAGAGCAAAGTCCCAGCTCAATTTAATAATCCTGAGAGCACCTTGGAACAAAGGGATGTGTATGCCTTGGCCTCTTCTCAAGGAACTGTGACTTCCTCGAACAATGCTTCATGTTTTACTCAAGCAGGGAGCTCTGTCAAGACTGCATCAAAGAGTGTGCAAATTGGCCCCGAGAACTCATCATTTCTTCAGTTTGTATTGAGCAGCACAAATGTATTGAAAGAGAAGACAGCTGGTGCCACTGCTGATAAAATACTGACGAGTCTCCTGTGCAGTGAAAAACCACTGCTCGATACATCTCTCTCAGGTGGAAGCTTGCTAAAAGACACTAGTGAGAAGAACGTAGAAGGTTTGAAAGGTGGGCAGGCATCTGTGGCTCACACAAACTCTCCTGCATCAGAAACAACAGCATCTGTTGATACTGAATTCCAGAGTGAGGTAGCTCAGAAAAAAACTCCATTTACTGAAAATAGATCCTGTAACCAGAGCAATTGTAGTTGCTCTGTGGAAGAGCTGGCTGCATGCCTGCGCTTGTGGGGGAAGTATCCATCAGAATCTGTAAGTGTGCAAAATAAACAGTCAAATGAAAGCCCCACAGCAAATCAGATTTCACCCTCCAGCCAAAGCACGAAGAAGAGAGGGGAAAAAAATGTTCTGGCTAGCATGGATGAGGCAGTTTTGCCTGTAACAACTACCTCTGTGGCACAAAAACTCGATACATTGAGTTCCAATTTGATAAAAAATTTTGAACCCCAAGTTGCAGTTGTCTCTCCTTTAGTACTTTGTGAACAGAGAACACTAGGTGAGCAGGCAGGCAAGATTCCAACACCTGAAGGTAAAACCTATCCAGTGATTGACCCAGGGAGCATGTGTAGTTTGCAAGAAGAAGGGAAAAATGGTTTAAGTGTGGCAAATACTGCCAAAGGAACAACAGAAAATGCTTGGTCATCACCCAGTGATTATGTTCTGGAACAAAACATGGACTCAGATTTGCAACGGATCAAATTAGATGATGAAAACCACAGGAAAGTTAGTCAGTCTGCACAAGATGCCAGAAAAAATCTGCATATTAGATTACAAAACAAGACTTCTCTTCCTGAATCAGACATAAATTTTTGTAGTCAAAACTCTCAAGGTAAAAGACACCATGAAGACAAGCAAGCTGTGTTAGAGGCAGGAGATACATCCACAGCTGTGCTGGAAAATGAGATGTTTTGTATTTCTAGTGTATGCTCTCTTGTTGAAGGTGATAAATTTTATAATCCACAAATAGCAGGTATCTTCAGGTCAGTCTATGAGACGCATGCATCAGAAGGAAATGCATCTGGTGCAAGGCAAAAGGAACAACATCTGGACTTGCGTAAAACTGAGCTGAGCAATAACACTCCCCAAAGAGAGAGCTTGCTGCTAAAGATGTTGGAAGAATCATCAAGTAATTTGGAGAAGGAAAGTGGCAATCCTCTTAAAGCAGTTTCTACCTCTCTGAACTCTGAACAAAACCTGTCATTCAAGGCATCTTTCAAGCATCCTGAAAATGACTTAGAAAGTCTTGCTAATATAAACCAGAAGTTAGCTCAAAATTCACTAGATTCCTCTATTAGCATAAGTGCTAAAACAAATGCATCTGCTGTTCCAGGAGACCACAGTAAACAAAATTCCATGCCCAATAAAAATAGCACAGAGAAGGAGGTGAACTTTTTTGGAACAGAACCTAGTAAATATCTAAAAGATCAGCTGTTTGATCTAGTGAAAGAGTTTCCATATGGCATTGAAGGTGCTGATATGCTAAAAAAAGAAGCAGCACAAAATCGTTCTGTGGCTGAAGGGATGGAGAATCAATCTCAAAAAGAGGTTAGAATTTGTGACAAGAATACTCATTTGAAGGATCCAGTAAATCAGATTAAAATTGCAGTGTTAAGCTCTGATCAGGTTGAAGAACCTTCTCCTGGACACAACCAGTGTTCCTCTAGTGACAGCAAGAAAGCAGCGAGTCAACAATCAGAAAAGGCTTCAGCTGACAAGGACAACTTTGAAGACAGTGTCCAGCCTAGTCAGAATCTATGTGAGAAGAAAAAAGACCCACAAGAAACTTCTAACCCCAGTGAAAAAAGTGAAGATGGCTCTTCAATGGGTTGTGTATCTGTAGCATGTGAAACACCACATAGTCCCTCTCAATTAGAAACATCTGGTTCAGAGAAAAATGATTGTCAGCTTTCAAAAGCTGAAAGTACTGGCTCTGCGGAGAGAGAAGACAACAACAGTCAGTCTGATGCCTTGAAAAACTGTGCAGTGGGAAGCCTGACAATTTCTGAAAAAATCCCAGACAGTATTAGCAAAAATAAAGATATTTGCAATTACACTTCTGCAGTGAACGAAAAATCTAGGCTGAAGGTAGATAATGAATACAAACTGCCTACAACACAGCAGGAAAATACTGGGCCACTTAATTCCTTTGAAAACCAGGATGTTGATAAATACAAAAGCAGCAGTTGGAAGGAAAACCGGCAAATTGACAAAGGAACCCAATTGTCATATAAAGAATTTCATTGTGACAAAAAAGAGCACCAGACAGCATCACCAGAGTTACCAGAGAAAACTGATCATACACATGCAGACAACATGGCAAAGTTGTCCGGAAAGAAGGAGAGAGTTTTCAAAACTGAGCCGCTTTCGAACGATATAACCACACCAGGTTTGGCCACGGACATTAACCAGTTGGTGAAGTCAGACACTGTTGAAATTAAGCACTCTGAAGTCAGTCAAGGACAAAAAGTTAAAACTTGTGAAGAGAACTCAGCTGAAAGACAAAACAGTAAGAAACAAAAGGAGGTGCTTGGGCAAGATGTAGGAATTAGTATCAAAGAGCAAGTGAAATTACCAGCAGAAAGAAAACATAAAAAATTGAGTAGTTACCAAACTGATGCTGTAAACGTCTCAGATAGTAGCGCTGTAGACTTCAAATCAAGAAACATAAAATATTCTCAGCATAAATCTGTGAAAGCTCATCCTTTGCAGGACCAGCCATATAAACGGAAGATGAAGGAAAATATGGTTGGGAAGAGAGAACTTAAGAAAGTAAAGCTAGAAGAGGAAAGACTGAAACACTCTGAAGCAAAGAGTTCTAAGCAGCTTGCACATAATTGCATGCTAAATGCTGACAAAGCTAAAAAACGGAATGGAGAAAACGGTTGGAAACCAAGGAGTTCCTTAGCAGATTGCTCTGTGCTTAAACTGCAGAGGAAAAGGGCTCGATCTTCTAGCATGTCTAAAAACTACTTTTCTAACAAAGAAAGGCGTCTCGATGGTCAAAACAAAGACAAGTGCTCTGACAAAATGTTTCCTGATAAAAATCTTCTATACCTAAACAGAAGAAATAACAGACTAAAGCTGCATCTTCAAAAGGAACCCAAAAAACACTACCTGAACAGAGTGGCATTTAAACGTACAGCACAGGAGCGCATCTCTCTGACAAAATTAGAGACATCACCTGTCAGACCTGTCTGGCATAGAACCACCAAAGTGCCACAAAACAGCAACTCAAAAAGAGATGTGTCTGTCTCAACAGTTGAGAAATCATGCAAAAGGGAAAAACTTGAGTTCAAGCTGTGTCCAGAGATACTGTTCGGAAATGCAGCCCCTGGCGAAGAAAGCTTAGCTGCAAAGAATTCTCCAGAAAGAGATAAAGTCGTTGTAACAGGTATGATGCTATCTTGGTTATTCATTTGTAAGTAAAAAGTCTGTATTCATTTTTAAATTCATGTTGCACGAAACTACAGACAGTGAAAACCTGGGACTGTAGAGGCTAAAGGCTGAGATATCCTAACTTGTTCTCTGGCAGACCACAGATGTGTGTTAAGCTGAAAAAGAACATGGGACTTTTCCTTTAGTTTTCTCTAAGTCTTAGAAAATGAAATTATAGTACTCTAGAGCATGGCAGTTTCAAATAACTTTGGGGAGAAGGCTTCCTAAAGTACTTGTAGAAGATAGCTTGGCTTGGTTGTAGAAAGTAGATTCCCTTGGCATAGTTACCAAAGGTGATCTGATCTTTAATCGCTGTTCACCTGGTTGTGCTTAAGTCTGGCTGGGCAGAGGAGGGAGTGATCTTTTGTGACATTGAGGGAGACAAGGCTTAGGCCAGATGTATCCTGCACACAGTCCCCATAACCTTTGCCATCTTTGCTTTAAGAATCCCTTTTTCCTTCTCTTCTTCCCTACCCCATTTTTCAACATCTTACATGGTGCATTCTGAAGCATATTTATATCAAATGTTGAATTTGATTTTTCAATAAACCCAAATCTTAAGCTGTATATATCAGCCCTTGGAGTAATTTTCATACCCAAAGGAAATTTCCTTTTGCATGTGCTAGTATATGTGTTAGAATTTGATGCTGAATAGAGGCCAAAACTTGTGATAGAGGAACTCAGAAGCATTTTTTAAATTTTCTTTTTAGGTGTCAAGAGTAAAAAAGAAGATTGGTTAAAATGTGAACCAGTGAAGCAAAAGAAACAGGAAGAGATCTCTACAGGTGAAGTGACTTCTGAGTGTCCCATTTGAAATACAAGTTAAATCCTCTTTGCTTGGTTTTAAATGTTCCTTTACAGTAGTAAACCTTAATAAAGCATTTTAAATTATTATTTACTAGTTCTGCTGATTAAATGGATACTGTAGAATAGACATACAAGTCTCAAAGATTTGTGGAGCTTTTTATTGCTTTATGAATATGTTGTTGGAAATGTTGAAATTTTCCTGTGCTGTTAACTTGGATGTAGCACTGGTAACAGCATTTAAATACAGTTTTAAATTGTATATGAAGACTCTTTCGCACTTTTGAATGTAGGAAGTGATGTAACAGAATCTAGTGAAAGGCTTTAAAAACAGAAAGTGATTTTTAAAAAAAATCTGTCTTTCACAGTACATCGCTGCTGTCCACACATAACACATGTGCTCACAAGTTCCAGGACCTGTGTGTCCCAGTAATCTGGACAACATTATTTGTATGACACCCAGAGGAAAAGTGGGGCCACTATTACATCTTCCTTGTTTCTCTTGATTAGCAATTTGCTTTTTGGATGGTCTTTTATACCCTTTAGGAGTCAAGTGTTACAACAGTGGCAACTTTCATCTCAGGATCTTGTTTGTTCCATCCTTTGTAAATCTTGGGTGAGGTTGCTCCGAGCTGTCCTTGTTTCTTTGCTTTAAGTACCTTTCTAGCTTTAGTCTTGTTTTTCTACTGGTCTGACAGGAAACAAAATGCATGCTGTAGCTTTGTTGCCATCTGCTGCTTAACTTTTGAGCAGAGGGTTTGCATGCTCATACCTGTGCTGTGGTATTGCAAGTAACATATTTTGCAACCTTTGCATCTTCTGTTGCTGTCGCCTGTGTCCTTAGGCTTTGGTGTCTGCCATCTTTTTAGCCCTTCCTCTTGCTTCTCCTCTTACTTTCACAGAGGCACGTTTTCTGTCACATCTTTCTTAATACTCTCCAGAAATCTCTCTTGCGAAGGCACGCAAATAGCCATTGTGTGTGTAAAGATGCACTGGAGATTGTTTTAAATCTGAGGTGCCTGGTGCTTTAGGAAGGAAGTTTGTAGCATCCTTTTTGACACTGGAAGGTCTTAAGTACCACATGCATAAGGAGTATAGTCCTTTGAGACTCTTGCTTTAACGTGCTTGTCTATCTTGCAGCTGAGGACAGTATTCCCCTTGATACAGCTATACAGATCCTGGATGGAGATGGAGAGACTCTTCACGTTCCTGTCAAAGACTCAAAAGAGATGTTTCAGACCTACAGGAAAATGTATCTGGAAAAAAAGATGCAAAAGTCTTGATAGCACTCCTGTATCAAAGGTCTTACTATCACTGAGGAAAAAAAATGCCAACACTAAAGTTTTTTTTCTGTTTACTTCATATTGCTGAATAATTGTAAAAACCCACAGTTTTCTGGTGGGTGTTGAAAACTTCCCTCCCTATTTTCCTCATATTTGTGAATAATGAACGTCTTATTCTGTATTTATTGTGCAAATATGCTTTGGTGCTGTAAATGCTGTTTTAAGTGTATTGTTTCTTTCGGCATATTTGATTTTATTTTTTTTTTTAAGATAGAGGAACTCATTGAATCTTGACCAAAAAATAACAGACTCATTTAAATTGTCATAGCCTGTTTTCTTTCCTGATTCTTGATAACTTCTACTTGTTATACGTTCCATTGCTGGCAGTGGAAAAATATTTCTGCTGCAAAGGGATTGCAGTGGATTCCCAAGCATTACACCTTTATTTCCCTGTTACGATAGTCTGCTTGTTTTGCTCCTAAAAAGACTTTCTGTTTCCGTAGAAACTTAATTTTCTAAACTGGGAATAGAAATACAAACCCCTCAAGTCAAGCATACAGATGAGGGGCATTAATGAAGTATTTATGCTGCTGCCCAGTTTTGTTACGTTTCTTTTTGTGGAGCTTGTATGGACTGAATTCCGAGTTCTTAGTTTGAGCACCGTGCTGCAAACCGTTAGTTTACTGAAGAATTCTCTTGTTTTTCTTTCCCTCTGCTTTCTTTGCACTTGAAAGAAAAGTGCTGTTGTTGAAGTGCAGGGAGTTTGAATTCTCTCGTCTGGATTATGTTGCTCAGTTTAACTAGACTGTAATTAATTTCTTCGTTTATAAAGTGTTAGATTATGTTTGATTACACATTCACTGTGGCGTAACAGTTGTATTTGTCGTTGGGTATCTTTTGTTTAAGTGCCTTTTCACTGTTACTCAAAATTTTAAATCAAATCGTATTTTTACAGAGATTTGGTACTTGATTCTTTCTATCTTATTAAACCTTTATGCTGAAAGAAAAACCTGTAGATACTTCACTGAATGATTTTTATACTTAAAATAAACTTTTGAGGACTATACCTTGTCTTTTTTTTTTTTTTTTTTTTTTTTTTTTTTTTTTTTTTTTTTTTTTTTGTTGTTCTGAAAGTATGAAGTTGTATTTATGGCACTTAGTTAAATAGGCCTTGAAGATACTCCTGTAGATGAAATGCAGCTTTAAAATGAGTGATGGATCTTCCTTGTTAAAAGTAAGTAGATGTGAATTGTTTGTTTTTCCTCTCTGGATGCCAAACTATTAGTCTGTGGGGAATGTTGTCGCTGGAGGATTTTGTAATGATGTCGTCAACTCTGAGAAGGTTTTTCATTTTCTTGGCAGTTTAGTTACCTGTATTACACCGCTTGCATTAAGGAGGGTTTATTGTTGCCTTAAGTGTACCCAGTGCAAACAACACAGAGTTCCTGTCAGGAATTTAGTCTGGGTTTTGTTCTGCACAATGATACATGAAGCTGACATAAATGCTTGAGTGAATTCTTTTCAATAGGAAGTTATTCCATCCATTGACCCATGTTGTTTATGTTCTAAATATTTGGAGAAGTCTTCTCACTGACCTTGAGCATCCAATAAGTGAGAATGCCAGTTTTGAGTCCCACTGGACACAGCTGTGTCTTCTTCCTCTCTTATACCAAGAAGTGAATCTTGGCTCTGTGACAGTGTTTACATGGTGACTTGTGCCTACACTGATTTGGTATGGCTGAGATCTTTGGGATAGGATGGCCATGTGCCTTCTGCTTGGTTCTTGTGTTGGTTGGTTGTTGTACAGTCAAGAGAGCCACGGATGAGGTTCCAGATAAGTGTCAAGAAGAAATACATATATATAATTTGCCACCCATTTTCAAAGACAAGAAGGTGACCCACAAAACTACTGGTCAGCCAGTCTGACCACTTTGGGAATTGTATAGAAGAAGCCTCCTTGTAGCCATGACTACCAAAGTACAGTAAGGAGAAAAAATTGGAACAGTCAGATTGGATTTGCAAAGTAAGATATGTAAATCACACCTGCTCGCTCTGATGGCCTTCTGTGATGAGATGAGAGATTCTGTGGACAAGTGGACTGTACAAAATATTTAACAAGACTCTTGATATGGTTCCTCAGAGTATTCTTGTAGCCTGTTCACCTTAGAGAGAGGTGGTTTGGAGAAGTGACCCATTGCTGTAGGTGGAAAATGAGCTGACCAGCTGGGTTTTGGACAGATACCTTTTGTGATCAGTGGTACAAAGTCCAGCTGGCGTCTGATCACTGCTGCACCCTTCAGCAATTGATACCCGAGCTGTAATTATTCACCGTCTTCATTAATTAATTGGAGAATGGGATATAATGAACTTTTGCAGGTTTGCATGGAGGAATGCAGGTCCTCAGAAACTCAAGGGTAACTTAGTGAAGGAGTCGGGAGGAGAGGGACACTGTGTGTCTCCCAGGAACATTTGCTCCTTCTTGCTTGCTCCAACAGGTAAAAGTAGGGATACTCACAAGAGCTGGTTCCTAATGGTGTGATGAGGCTGTGGCCTGTCCAGCATGTCCCTGTCTTTGGCTTCAGGCAGCAATGCCTGTGTAAAAACAGATCTGCCCCAGAGCCTGATAAGGACCCCCTGCCCTAACCATCCAGTGATGTGATGCTCAAGAAGGTCAGTAGGGTGGAAGGCTGTGTAACAGTGGCCATTGACTTCACATAATTGTCATGACATGTTGTAAATCACACCCGTTGGTTTGCCATGTGTTGCAATCTGGTTTAGACCCAGAAAAGCAAAGCAAGCCAAGTCTCTGAGCATAAACCGGAAAGAACTTAGAAGGTTCAAAATATCCCCAGAAATGCGATTAAAACCAAATGAGGTTAGATGTTGTTGCCAAAAAAATGGATGTATTTTATTTAATAGTAAAAGAGGCAAAGAGAAGGAAAGAGAAAAGAAAGAAATAGAAAAAGAAATGTGCGTGGGGGTTGGGGGGACAGGGAGAGGTGACGGGTTAGGTGGAAGCAGATCACCCATCTGAGGGTCCCAATGACGTGTCCTTGCTCCCCTCCATCTGCTCTGCTGGCGGTGAGGGTCCCTTGTCGCCCCCGTGGCCACGCTGCTACATGCTGCCACACCACACGCTGCCACACCACACGCCCAAGAGTGCAGAATTCCATGGATTAATACACCCTGTGGTCCAGGTGGGAGCGCCCATGTGCCTCTCTTGCAGGGGCCAGCTTGACACACTGTCCCTTGCAACACTGAGGTTCTGTTGCATCATCTCTGGTGCAGGGTCTGGGGACCTTTTGAGGGGGGCCCCTGTGATGGGCCATGTCACCCCTTCTGCTGTGGATAAGCTTCCTCCCTCCTGGTGAGCACCCCTCAGCTGCACAGTTGGAGGATGGGCAGTCACTGCACTTCTGACCAGAGGCTTTTCCAAGATACCCAAAGCCTCTCCTCCCTCCACCCCTTGGTGCGAGGGTCTGTGTGAGCCTGGCAGCTGATAGCCCTGGGGCTGTGGTCCTCATCTTGGAGGTGTTAAGCCTGTGCTCAGTGAATGTCCCCAGCCCTGAGTTGTTACTTTATCTTATCTTCATCAGCGAGCAGTGTCAGGCCTCAGTCAGGGCCCCATTCAGGGTGTGGGAGTCTTCTCTTCAGCTTTTGTAATACAGTTTTAAAAGTGCTTTAAGAAAATGTTTAAGTCATAAAATATAATATTTCAGTCTCTGACACCATGTGTCCAGTCATGCAGTGATCTGGTCCTTGTAAACCAAGAATAGAGCCAGGCACCAGGAAAAAACAAACAAACCACTGAGGAGAACATGCATTAGCAAGTACTAGGCTTGGAAGCAAGTTACCACAACATTTGGTATGAACTTTCCTTCCCAGGTTTTCTTAATAATTCTTTTTCCTATTGCTGAGTTGGTGAGGCATTAACATGAGTGCTAGAAAGGTGTGTGCTCTGTTTTCCAATCAAGAGTGATTTTCTTGGTGGCAGACAGGTGAGCTCTAATCTGCAAATCGGCCTTTTTTCTAGAAACCTGATCCTTCAAGCTTAATCCTCCTTTAAACCTGGCCTTAGTGGCCACACTTGCCTCCCTGTCTCAGTCCTTATCTCTCTGCCATTCTAGACCTAAATATTTCGCCCTACCTTTTGAAAACCTTGCCTTTTTCCTCACTTTTTTTCCCCCTGCGGCTTCTTGTTTAATGTGTGAGGTTGCCATTGCCACCTTCTTTTTAAAAATATTTTTCTCATCTTCCTGAGCTCTGACTTGTCTTCTACTGCCTGCAGGCCTCCAGCCTGGTTTCATCCCAGCAAGGATCTCAGTCTTTTCCTGGGCTCTCTGTCAGCACCTCGGTCCCAGTGCTGAGACTTTGTGAGGGGGGACATCTTCTACTCATTAAGGCTGTGATGATGAAAACTGCTGTTTGTTGAAGTTCAAATGAATGCAGGCATTGCAGTCTTTAGTGTTAAAGGTAAAATTCACCGCAGTGTTTCCACTTAAGGAATGGTAGGAAGAGAAAGATTTCTACCTTTGGGGTAATCGGGGCATAAAGATACTCATACAGTGCAATAGTGGTCTTTGCCAAGGTGTCTCTTTTCTGTAATGTTGCTTTCTATGACTCCATGCACATATTTTGCAGTACAGAGTAGTTCACATCACTCCCTGTCCTTGTCATGGTGCTGTGATAACTGATGAGTGTTGCTTCTTGGATCCCTGGGGGACTATCCTCTTTCCTGCAATCATCAGTGCTATTAAAAAAGTAATACGTAGCATTCTCCTGCAAAATAAATAAGTCCCTCTGCCATGCAACACTTGTTCAGTAGTCTACAACTGAAATTTAGAAGCAATAAACTGTGCAACAAAATAATCCCATAGTAAATCAACATAGAAGTGGTCTTCAGAACAAAACATGGAGATACAGCTGATGAGTAAAAAAATACTTGCTGTGTTAATAGTCCCAAAGTCTTTCCCTTACATCACATTAGGTATTTTTTCAGGAAGAAATTAGCCTGGCACTGTGATACCTAAAGGGTTAGAAATAGTTAACAATTCCCCAGAGAGTTACAGAGGATGAGAAGAGGATGTGGAACAGGGCCTGCCTTATCAGTCGCTTACTGATGATGAATCCCACTTTTAGGACTGTAACTGTGCTCTCACCCAGTAACTTTGGACTCTGTTGATCAATACCAGCAAAAACCATAAAAGATAACACTGATGGCTGATTTGATAAAAGAAGAACTGAGTCCTTCCTTCCCCCAGCACTGGTAAAGGCAAGGCCACCTCAGCCCTCATGTTAGCCCACAAATGACGTGTGGTTCCCAGGTAGACTCAAGAGGTGCTGACTTGTACCTGTAGCAGGATGCTCTGGCTGGAGCGGGGCTAAGACAGCTTGAGCAATACTCTGTTTGCAGAGCTATTAGTGGTGAGTGCTTCTTCAAGAAGGCTGAAAACAGCCTAACTCATCAACCCCAAAGCTAAACATCCTGAGGAAGAACAATGTCTCTGGATAGAAACTGCCACAGGTGAAGATGTGGCAGACCTGATAAAATACCTCATAAAGGAACTAACAAGTGACATTACTGATAGCTTACCTAAAGCCTCTGAGCTGACATAGCTGGCCCTGACACATCTGACCTTTATTTATAAAGGCCCAGTTCCACTTTTTAAGGGTAGGTTTTTCTAATACAGTTCTTTTTGGTGTGTGGAGATTCTTTCCTTGAGTGTTGACACCCCTCAAGGTTACTCCTCAAGGCTAACACTGAGCTCACCTATTGGTAAGTAGCAGCAATCTCTACTTAAGAATTGTTTTTTGCTAGCTGTAATATAATTACTTCAATATTACTTCAAAACTAATGTTCTGTAATGCTAGTAGTTTACACTTTACTGTGTACTAAACAATTTTGATTACAATATTTTAGTCTAATCATTATAATAATTTATGTAAGTGATTTATTATTATAAATATATTTGGTTTGCCATTCCTAATCCTGAGGGAGAAAGTTGTATAAGGGTTCAATTACACCTGTATAATCCTTTAGACATAAACTATTGTCTCAGTCTGGGGCTAGGATTGGATCCAGCTGCATGCAGACACCTCTGTGAGGAGGCATTTAGAAACACGCCTGGCTCTTTAATAATTTAATTACATAGGTTAAAAAATCCACTGTTTTTCTTGTGCTTTAAAAGCTCAGAGTCTGTCCCAAATCTCAGGCACTGCAGAGACAAGCTGCAGTGTTGTCAGAAGCAATAGAAGCAGCCTAGGCAAAGAGAATCAATTGCAGGATTCACCTTTGAACCAAAATTAAGTTTTGCATAGAAAGGTGATTGCTCATGGTCAAAATTAGAAAGAACAGTACAAATCCAAACCTGAAAGATGTTTAATTCATAGTGTTCTCTCAGAAGGGCTTCAAGGAACCAACAAAACTGTATGGATTGGAAATAACAGGCTATAAATACAAGGGGTAAGAATGAAGACTAAGATACTCTACCTGTCCATGAAATTCTTCTGCAAGTAACAAGAAGAAAGAATGCTCATTTTAGACACCAGTAGGAAAAAGATTCTGGCCCACCAGCAAATTAATGGTCTGGGATATTTAATTAGAACAAAAAAATGTCATAAATATTTGATGGGCATAGACATATTCTGTAGGTGGATGGAAGTTTTCCTAATACAAACCAGCAGGACCAGCACATCAGCTGATCAGCTGATAAAGCATTCTTTACCTGCAGAATCCTAACTGGATCTGGCTGTGTGCTTTACAGGAAAAACCTGTCCATAAACATAACATAAGAGATTAATGTTCTTTGTGCAGAAGAAAAGACAAATGGACAGCTCATGCCAACATTAGGAATCCTTGTGTCAGTAAAACTGCAAAGATTATCTCTTTCCAAGTATGAACAAATATCAATGTACTCAGAAAAAGACGAAAGCAAAAATCACACAGGTAGAAAAAGAGAAAGCAGGTTTTTTCTGTTCATTACCACAACTGACTTTCTGAGGCATATTGACAAAGGGAAAATGGTCTGATCTTACCAACATGGAAGAATTAGTTCAGTGGAAGTTATCCTTGAGATGTGTCGGAGTTGTCATAGACTTGTAATTTGTCAAGCCCCATAAGAGATATCCTTTAACATAATGTGGGTTCAACAGGCTCATTGGGTTCAATTATGCCATTTTCAGCTGGTTGCTGTTATTTTAAACTGCCCTGTGCAGTTCCACTCTCCAGTGTACTCACATCATAGCAATTTTTACCAATATTGGAATCTCTCTGATAAATTGCTGTGGCTCATAAATTGGCCACTATCCATTCAGACAGCTGCTGGAAGGAAAATATCTGTAAGGAACAGTGTTAGGGCTGCAAGGAGTACCTACAGGGAAAAGCCTGGAGACCATCTGCTCCACAGAATGAGCACTGTGGATATGTGCATAAATGTCACATGTAAACATCACACCTTCTTGTGGTCGTGCTAGCTTGACAGACAGATACAGAACAGATACAACTGTCTCTAGCACTGCCTGTTTCACCTGTGGGCATCTCCAGCAACTGCAATATAAATGGGCAGTCACAGGAGCCAACATGAAAAGCTTTCCATAGGGAAGCCTGATGCTGCTTCTCAGCATTTCTGCTCTGCATCTCATGCAGCTAACTATGGTTGAACCTGTTCTGATGTACAAGTACATCCAACACAAACTTCTCCCCTGATAAGACCGTAAGCAGCTACTTAAGACAAGACTTAAACATGCATGAGTCCCTAAACCTTACATTTAGAAGCGTTGTTATGACAAAAAGATGATATTTGTTATAGAAAGAGTATGGGAAGGAGAGTTCAAATAAAGGACAAAATTGGCAAGCTTAATATTTGGAGGTGACTGTTCAATAAATAAGGTAAGTTCTAAGGGTTTAATGGCTCTGTAAACTTTGCTGGTTTTGTGGACTTGTATTCATTTAGCACTGTGATGATAAGTTTCCATACACAGTGTAAGGAAGTTTCTCAGGGATTAGAAAGTGCAGTAAGATGAGAAGCCCCACTGCTGCCTGGTGGGAGGCACTCTGCTGGGTTAGTGCAAGGGGCTTTCAGCTTTTCTGTACTCCTGGGAGGCTTTGTGGCAAGGGAGACAAGAAACTGCAGAGTTGTTCCACAGTGTTTTGATGAGAACCTCACTTACTCCATTGTTCTGTGTGTTGGGAACAGGAGAAGGTTCAAATGCGTAGTTAATGAGGACTAGACATGGATGCTGTAGCTGCAAGTGCTGTTTCCTGTATGGAGCTGGTCAGAGGTCTTCCTGGGATTCCAGCAGAAGAAATCCCTGTTGTCTTTTTGTGGCCCAGCTCTGCCATTGCCTCAATGAAAGAACTGAGTGTATTGCACCCTGCAGTGATTGCAAGATGGGGAGGAGAGGTGCCTGGGGTGATGGAGTGAAGCTGGGCCTGGAATGGGGGAGGAAAAGGCTTTTACCCATGCACAAATGTTTGTTTCTTTTTTTTTGAAAGAAAAATCCAAATCACTACTCAAATGTTTTTATTTACTGGAAATTAAGTTAAATTCCCTGAGAAAAGTCTGTTCTGCCTGTAGCAAGATGCTCTGCCTGGTGTGGGGGTAAAACAGCTCAAACCTATGGTGAATGCAGACCAGGGTGTCATGCTGCTTCCCCCCAAAACTGAGCTTAAGCACAAGTACCAAAGCAAGTATATCTACATGCCTTACTTGGGAGACTTGGTCTGTGTATTTGTGATAAGATACAGGAGGAGAACTCTGTTCTGAAATAACTGTTCTCCTGTCCTGCCTTCTGTTACTCCAGTGGCCCTTTCAACAGGGACAGGTTTCTGTTAAAAGCTTGGCGACAGGGTGGATTAGCTGTCACCTCCAAGGGAGTGGCTGCCTGCTAGCAAGGTCTAACACAGACTTGACTTCCAGCAGTTGTTCTTAGCTCCTAATTCCTTGTCCTTTTTGTGTCCTA
The DNA here is from genome assembly GCF_017639235.1 of Corvus kubaryi. Classification (NCBI taxonomy): domain Eukaryota; kingdom Metazoa; phylum Chordata; class Aves; order Passeriformes; family Corvidae; genus Corvus; species Corvus kubaryi. The sequence goes on along the minus strand of NW_024582061.1, from coordinate 9,772,969 downwards.
TCCTTCATTTGCTTATCACCATTAGAGTCGATCTAAATTCTTGAAAATTAATTGCTGAAGAAGCCAACACAGGTCTCTCTAAAGGAGGTTTCTGCAGTCCCAGCTTTTATTTAGGAGTCATCCATGAATATGAATTTCTCCCTTCTGCTGCACGTCAGTGGCCTCATATTCTTTGTTTACTACTTCTGACAAGTCATTTTCCTTCCTCTCTCTGTTTTTGTAAGAGAAGCTGCAGGTAGTGGAGGGTCACAGACCCCTGCTACAGAAAAGGGACCACTGAGCTGAGATGGGACAGTGTCAAAATTGCCAAAGCAGCACAAACATATTTAGCATTTCTTCTATAGGACAGAGACTGGCCAAATCACAGACTTACTATAACTGCAAAGCAGTAAGAGAATTGCTGACCTGGAGATAATATATTTAGCTAATTGCTGATTTAACATGTGGTAGACCATAGGGTTGATATTGCAAAATCACAGTTCTTGAACCAGCTGCAGAGTGAAGAAGTGATCAGTTGTCCCTGTGTGAGCCTGGGAAGCTGACTCCTCAGGAAGGCAGCTGTGGGATGTGGATGGAGTGATGGGCTGCCTCTGGGACACACTCAGAGCTGACTCCCAGGAATGAGGAGCAATCTGGCTCCATAAATGAGGTAGTACAGAGGGTCACAGGTCACTGCAGCTGAGAGGATGAAAAGGAAAATCAAATATCAAGAGGTAGGCTTAGCAAAATAGGATCAGCATTGAAAATCCCACTGTCTGGGTGAAACATGGGTTTTAAAAGAAATATTAAGATTTTAGTTAAAGGTTAGCTTTGTTGAAATTAGTTAAAATAGATTAATAAGTAAGCCCAGCTGAAATCAATTAAAAGTTAATCATTAGGACCTGAAATGAGCTTTTAAGATGTAAGTAACTGATTGCTTGTCACTCTTATATTTGTTCAGCTGTTCTTATCATGAAAAACAGAAACACTGATAAATAGATCTAAAGAAGTGTAGACAATTACCAATTTCCTCCATCTGAGAACCTATTCAGAAGTCACGAAGAGAGGAACTGGAATTTTACCAAGAGTAATCTGTATTGTCAAAACCCAGAAAGGTTGAAAGGTCAGAGTGAGGGAGGATAGTTTTACTTCATCTTCCAGGACCCCTCCCCAAATAAGGAGACCACCGACCCAATTCAGAGAACATACCACGCATGCTTAATGACATTGAAGCTAATTACCATACGAAGCGGAGAATGGGAGGTATCAATGTTATAAATATACCTCTGTATTTTGGATATTCATAACTTTTGTAGATAAATAGACTCTGTATTGGCTTGTGACTTTGCACTATGTATTAGGGAGCCATTCCACACAGCTGCCCAGTGCTGGAATAAACATACACTTTCTAACTCTAAACTGTTAGAGAGTCTTTGTCTGTCTCAGTTGGGTGTCGATATTAGATCCACACCCATATTTTGGTAAATCATGGGAATCCACAGCTACAAACATCTCCAGGCCACCTTGACACATGAGGTGGGACACTCCTCATGAGCATGGACCCAACAGCTGCATCATGCAGACTCTCTTGAAGTGGGAGAACTCAGGATTTTGGGGGTGATTGTCACGCTCATAACTGCACTTTGCTAATATTTATCATACCTGCACACTGCTAGGTTTATCGTTGTTCCGTACTTGTTAGGTTTAGGCAAACATAACTGGCATAATTGTGTGTCATAATTTCCTTGTGTTTGGAGTACTTGAATTTATCTGGCAGTTTCTCAGAAAAGGAGCCTGCAAACTGTGGGGCTGGAGCCTGGAGAGGCAGAGGCACTGTGTAGATACAGACACCCAGTGTCTTCAGCCTGTAGAGCTGTCTTTGAAGCCTGAGGGGTATCAGAGGGCACCTACATCACTCATATAAATCTCTCAGGGGATTTATTCTGTCCTGCATGCACATGAAACTTATTTCTACCTTAATTTAAGGAAAAGATAGAATCTCCTAAAAGAAAGGAAAACACATTCTGCAGTCACTGGCTAGCAGTGGGGAACTAGCCTGCCCAGGAATTACAGTAACCCAAAGAAAAAGTCGTTGTTGTATAAACTGTTTAAAATGAAGAGAATGCGATTATTGTAAAAGGGGGATTCAGAAAGGAGAAATCCCAAGAGAACTGGGCGAGAAAAGGCAGAAACTGTACAGGAAAAAGAAAAAAAAAAAAGATGTTCAAGCTGCAGTTATGTTCAGTGAAATTACAGTGTAGTATTAAACTGAGCTCCGGCTATCACCACTAAATCCACTAGATGACGGTGTGGAGACTGCATTCAGCGTGACAGAAACATCTGTTCCTTACGGGCCTGTTGCCATTGTCTCGCTGCTAGAAAACCAAAGTTTGCAGTGTGCCTCTGCTCCTGCGCAGGGGCTTCACCCCTGTCCGTGGAGAGAAGGTTGTCTTGGACAGTACTAACAATAAGGTGACACTGGCGTGAAGGATTGATCATCGTTTCTCTGGCACTGGCTGTTTTTTCCAAAGCCTAGGGGTCTGGGGACTTGGATTTGGGGAGTGGTAATGGAAAGTGGTCTGAAGGATAGAGGGACACCTGCCATCTCTCTTGCTGTGCCTTGCAACCAGGCATGGAGGGGGACAGACATTTTAGCAGAGCCTGTTGTGACAGGACAAGGGGTAATGGCTCTAAACTAGAAGAGGGTAGGTTCAGACTAGATAAAAGGAAACGATAAGAGTGGTGAGACACTGCATAGGTTGCCCAAAGAGGTGGTGAATGCCCCATCCTTGGAAACATTAAAGGTCAGGTTGGATGGGGCTCTGAGACTCCTGGTCTTTGTGTGGTGGCCTCCCTGGGGCAGGAACGTTGTGGGAGGCACTGGTCAGAGGGCACAAAACCATCCCATTGCTGGCAGTGAGGTTAAGCTGACCAGCTTCTGCTATGTCTCTCCCCTATTCAAAAAGATGCCTTAATTCTAGAGGCAGGAAATAGTAATCTGTTGGGCCATTTATTCTAGCGCAGCATGCACTGGAATCTCAAAGTGCCCCGGCTTTTGTCTTAGCCTCATACAGATGCCTTGAAACTGGCACTTGGCAGTTGTACTGGTGATTTTATAACACCCAGGGTTTTAGGATTTTTGATGCATATGCTGCATAAACTTGCCCTTATATGGGATAACATGAAATTCCACGAGTGAGAACAGATGGATTTTCTTTTGCTCTGCTTTTTCTTTCCATCTAGGGGAAGATTTGTCAGTCTAATTTTCCTTACTGCCTTTTCTGTGGCTAGAAAGAGGAAAAGAAATGCCATGAGTGATCTCACTTAATAACAACCAGTCTTTCATGGCCCTTGTATCAGGCAGCTCTGTGGAAAAGGATTTAAAAAAGCAGCATGTCTGTGAATCTTCCTTTTCTTCTAAATTAACCATATATTGCAATTTCATAAACAATTATTTCAGTCTCTTTACTTTTCAAACACAGTATTATTTATCATTAAAGGCTGCTTTGAACATAAAACTATTAGGATGCCCCTTATTAGAGTGGCTTATTGCAGCTCCCTTTCTAATGAATTTTTTGCTTTATGACTTGCTGGCTGAGTTTGGGCTCTTACTTTAAATCACACAATTGATTCAGTGTTCAAAGTCAGTTTATCAGACCGTATCTTCATGAAATTGCCTGCCAGAGAGCAGCCAAGGCAATGAAAAATTAGGATGGAAAACAAAGTAACCTTGTTTTTATAAATTGTCAAATGTTTGGGATTTGCTTCTGCAACCCTGAAACTCAGAAGGGTGGGGAGCTTCTGACGCTAGCCCAACAAAGCCAAAAACAATCCTCTGGAGTGGCAGTGCTTCCTTCTGGAAGGGGTAATGGACAGCGGGTGACTGTGGCAGCTTCTCTGATGGGTTTGTCACATGGCTGGCTCCCTCTTCCTAATTTCCCAGTGAGATGTCTGCAAATGCCTACGCTGCAAATTCGTTTTCCCAGTGGAGTGCACGGGGAAGGTGTCAGGCCCCAGGAAAGCTACTGCTAATGCATGTGAGTCTCCTTACCTGCCATAAAAAACTATGAAGTAGCAAAAGACACTTTACAAGAAATTGTAGTTGAAGTGATGATGAAAGACATCATTGGAGAGGACGAGGTTATGATGGATACTTCAGGAAAAACATTTGTCTTCTCTCAGCTAGTCTGGTCTTACCTTGGTGAGGCAGAAATCGAGGGATGTCACGAGGGAGACATTTAAAACTGTGCTGGGCACAGAGCTGAGGGTGGTTTGTACATGGGAGATCTGCAGTCATGGAATCATGGAATCATTTAGGTTGGAAAAGACCCTTAAGATCACGGACTCCAACTATTAACCCACCACTGCCAGCCCACCACAAAACCATGTCTCCAGGTGTCACATCTACACAAATTTTAAATACCTCCAGGGATGGTGACCCAGCCACTTTCTTGGGTAGCCCGTTCCTAGAGTCAAGGGTAAAAGCTCACCTGCCCAGGGGTCAGACAAACATCTCATCACCTTGATAATCAAATTTATCTGCTTTAATTTTTCAGTGCATCAGTCACAGCTGGGCCGAGGCTTGGTTTCACACACATCTCAGTGGTTTGTAGGCAGGAACAGAATCTGACCCTCAACAAAAGAAAACTCCATGATGCAAAATCTCTTGGTACTTATGGATTAAGAATTACCATGGTAAGTACTTCCTGAATGTGCAAATGCTTAATTTGGGTACTTGGGCAAAAAAATGCCTTGCACTGTGGTGCAGTATAAACTTACAAATACTTGACTGCACAATGCTGCCAAAACAATTTGTAATTTTCCAGCAGAACAAAGTGTTAAATAAGATCCAGAAAAATCCTGTTTTTCAAAGAAATATCTCATTTTGCATCTTCTTCTCGGAGAAAATGATTTGTATTAAATATACATCAGATCCCTATACAACTTTTAGTCACTTTGTATTGGGGTTTTTGTGTGTGTGTGTGTGGTTTTTCCTGTTTGTTTGTGTTTTTGTTCATTTGGTTTTTTAGAAGTATGTTGAGGTTTGGTTAGTAAAACCATGTGCTTCAGTCCCTTGGTGCTGAAATAAAAAACTAGATTGCTATTTATGAAAATTACTTCATTTGTAAGCCACAGTAGAGAGAATAATGACACAGACTGGGTAAGAAAAGCAGCATTAGAAGACAGTGTAGGAGTCTCATAAAAATGCTTTCATGAAGAGGAGACCAATGGCTACCAAAAATCTCAGGGAAAGGATTTTACTCATCAGTGAAGGCTCCAAGGCAAATATGTAGGTGGAAATATGAAATATTGCCAGCCTCCTAGCTGAACTCATAGGCAAGCTTTGAGACTCTAAGAGGTAATTTCTAGAGCTGGGTGAAAAGAGATCAAGAGAACTTGATAATGCAGTATTAGTTACGACCTAAATTAAAATGCAAATATGAAGCACTTTCCCTTCAAGATTTTGTTATGGAAGTGCTAAAAATTTGCATCAAAACAAAGCAGCTTGACATTGAGCAAGGGGAACACATTTTGCTCTAACTTCTCATGAAGCTACAGTAACACAGACCAAATTTTGGTTTTAAATAAGGTAGTGGAGCCCCACTTGTCAATTTGTTGTGACTGATAACACGACTTGGTTCTATAACCAATAAATGTTGCTGCACTGCATAATAATCACATGAATAACTTCATAGGACAAAGTCATACTATCTGAAAAATAGTTCTTGATTTAAAAAAATACTTCAGAGTGATTTGTCACATGCAGCTTTTCCAATATTGTGATTGCATCTTGGATGTTGCTTTTGAATAAGCTGACTATAAAGCAGAATTTTCTGGTCAGACACATTTTCCATAAGGCTATGAAAGTCCTGTGGCTCCCACAATGAACCATTCATGTTTTTTAAATAAAGAATGCACTGAGTTGTGTCAGGGAAACCAAGACATTAAGAAAGAATGGAGATTGACACTCTAATTTGTATCATGCAAGGCACTGCAACCAGCAGTTGCAATTAATTGTAGAAGTGGTTCAGAATGAAACATTTTGGGTAACTTGGAAAAACCTTGAACTTCAACTTCAGTATATTCTGCATTTAGTACAATGAAGATAATATTTCAATTATTCTAATTGTAAACAAAGTTTCTTAGTGGAAAATTTTGATTCTGCAAAAGTTGGTTTTGTATCAGGAAAGGAGCCAACCGTTTAATGCCAAAAAGACTTTTAATCAACTCTTCAGTACAGGGTCCATATGGCAGAAAATAAGACCTGTAGTCTTTGATCTTATTTGGGTTTCATCAGAAAGAAGGAAACACATGATCAAGACTATTCTGAACTGTAATTAAACATTGTCCTCCTGTTGACCCAGTTATCAAAAGCTACTTCCTCATGTGAGCTGGAAAAATCAAAGTAAGGTTGGTGTGACAAAGTAATGCATCTGGGTTTGGAAACTAGCATGCAGTAACTGTGCTGCTCTAACAGGCCAAAAGAATTCAGAAATGCCTTAATTGTCACATTCATGGTGCTTGATGAAAAATACATACCAGCAAAAGCAGGAAGGGTCATAATGAATTACTTTTAACTGGAACCTTAGATCTTTGGGTGTTGCCTTAATATTTTCTGCAGAGCAAATAAACAAAGATCTAGTTAAAGTAATCTGAATAACTTTGTCTCCTATCTGAGGAGCATGTGACAAGCCTTGCATTACCAGGCAAGGCATGGAGGAAATGCCATTGAGGAAAGCCATCAGGTAACAGAAGGCAGGGGATTTTTTAAAAAAAGGAGTTCTTTGTTGATCAGTTTCTGGAGAGAGTAAGAAGGTGAAGACCTGGCCTGGAACTGGGTGGAACAAAGCCAAAGCTCCCTGCCTGGAAGTTGAGGATTGAAGGGGTGGAATGTTGAAAAATGCTGAGGAAAGGAATTGCTCGCAGGCCTTGCTGTTAGCAAGCTTTAGCTTTGTAAAATCTCCTGATCAGTTTTTAGTGTAAATCTGGTGTTTAGATACTCCTCTGAAGGCTCTGTGAGGAACTTGCTCTATCACATCCCCCATGAACAAGAAAACCAGACCCAGCCTGGGGCACCCTTGGGCTGTGCAGAAGCTGCAGGTAAGATATGGATGAGCCAGGAGTTGCTTTCTAGGTCAGGTAAATGAAATACATCAAATTGGTGGCTACAGAGCATTTATTTGGCTTAGGAACTGAGAGCCCTGGGTATGAAGGACACAGCAGTCATGAACAGCCAGTCCTATTAGCACAAGATACAAGAAAATGGAAGTTCAGCCTCAGCACTGTAGCTTTTGCACATGAAGCTTACCCATGGCTTTACCAATTGGATTAAAGTTTATTAATTCTGGTAGAAAGTAGTGGGAGTAGAGGATAAATAGAGGAAGAGACAGGAGATGGCAAAGAACTATTAAAATCTGCAAATCATTATATGAGTGCCTGTTCTGGATTTAAATGTGTTAATGTAAATTAATTATGAACTTGCAATCAAAGGGAAAAGTGGAGTATTTATGGAAGGGTTACAAAGTAGCATAATCTAAAAATAAAGTAGTTTGGGCTGAATAAGAGGAAAAATGGGGCCAAAAAACTTCCAGTCATCTATCTCCAGCTTCCAGGTGTTGATGATAATTTGTCTGAGTTTGTTCTCCAGTGCTGCAGAGTATTACAACATCAAAAAGGCTGACCCATATGGAAATTTCTGCTGGAAAATAAAAGCTATTCCTGCTGCTTTTCTGGCATGAGTGAGGTCTGATAACAATGCAAATCACAGGAATATAGAAATATGCAGCTGAAAAAAATTATTTTAGGAGAACTTCTTCCTTTTCCAACGTGTCTTTCGAATATACATACATCCTTCTATCTGCACACAGACACCAGGGATACGGGTCTTTGGGGGCAAGAAAATCCCATGAAAAAAAGCAGATGGAATTTCTTAGGATTCCCTCTAAAAAAAAAAAGGTATAAATGACCCACCCCCCCCCAAGGAAAAAAGCTGAAACATTTCAGTTGAAATATGCTGAAAGCAACCCAAATAAAATACCTACCCCTGTGCCTAAGTTTTAGACTCTGAAAGGATTTAAAAATATACAGACATTAAATGGAAGCAAAACTTCCCTTTGTATCTGGGCCAATTAACTGGACATGGCATTGCATTGAGACACTACTTAGACCTTCATAGCTGGTAATGTGATTTAAATTTCAGTAATATGTGTAATAACAAAAATGACAAATAATCACTGTCTTTAAAGAAAAACCTTCTAAAGCTGCAAGACTCAGTGGAGATATAAAGAATCTCTAGTCTGTATCTGAATAATCTGAAGTAATTTTTAAGTTGAGATAATTAATCTAGTTGTCCTGTGAATGGAGATGACATTATAATCTTTCCTGGGCATGTATCATTTGAAAAGTCTTTTCTCAAAATCTGTTGTAGAGGCACTGAGGTAAGCAGTGCTTCTATAACCAGTAAAACCAGTTCATTATTTTAGCTGGAGAAACAAATTTCTTGCAGTACCTATCTGTCAAGATGGTCCTAGCAATGATAGTTCCTTATCAAAATGGAAATCAGGTCTCTCGTTGATCAAATGCCTAATATATCTTTGGCACTGGCTGGGATGTGAGCTGGAAGGTAAATTAAATGCTGATGCTTAAGGCAGTACTTTGATTTAAGTCTGTCTTAAATTCCTTGGCATCACCTTTAGAAACAATGTGAAGAAAATAACTGGTTGTACATGGGTGCTCCACACTCCATTCTTCTTCTTATTTCTGTGCATTTCCTCAGTTTATATGATTTGACTACCAAATTCTAAGTTCAGTCAGCTTTTTGGGGGGGGGGGGGGCAGGTCTAATTTTTCCTCCTACCCCTAATTAGAGAGAAAAATGACAGATAAGAAAATGTCTTCATTTTGCCCTATTGACTCCTTGCAAAATTTAATCCTGCACATGAAAACAATGCTGCAAACAGTGGAAAAGTTCACAATTTCATTGGAGAGCAGGTATCAACCTCACAGGAGGTCTACTTCATTGTGTTCTCTATTTTTTCCCTCACTTGTATAAATTTCTATTGTTGTCATATCTCCACTCCTCCAACTTTAAAAGTTCAAACGTTCTGTATGATTCAAGACATGTAGATTTTCTTTAAGGGAAAAGTAGTGTTGTTTTTGCATGCTTGATGTTCTCATGGAAACAATCAATGTCAATTACTCTGATTTCCCATTTCTGACTATATAGCTTTTGTAAATAGTCATTCTGATGAAACAGAAGACAAACTGTATGCTATTCTGCATCCATATACCCCATCTGATGTATTGCCTTTCTACTACAGCCACTGGTAGTAAAGAAAAAAGTCATAAACCCAATCTTGGATTCATATTTTTTCCAAGATACTTCTCCAATTTCCAGCAAGTTTTAGCTTAGAAACTTTCTCATCTAGAAATTGTATCTATGTGATGTTGTCTAACTGTCCTTGACAGACCTTTTTTCTAGGAATCCATCTAGTAGCTTTCAGGATTTATTTATACTTTGGGCATCCAAACAAATTAGGAAGTTATAAAATAACAGGATGTTACGTCCTGCAATGCAATTAGGGACTACATGTGCAGTGCTTTTTTTTCATTTGTCTTTGACCTGCTGCTTAATGATTTCATTTAGTGCCCTGTGGTTCTAGGCTCATGAAAAAAAAAAGACTAATCATTCCCTTTCTACCTGCTCCATGTCATTTATGTTTTTCTAGACCTCTGTAGTGTCTTCAGTTAATCTCTTCTCAGACTGAGAAAACCAAATGTTTTTGCTCTCCCCTACAGCAGAAATTTTTCCCTATTTCTCACCAAGCTGACCCTCATAACCTGTATGCTTTCTAGTCGTAAAACATCATTTTTGCAGTGGCCAGAGCCTCTCAGAAAGCTGGGTACACCACAGCCTTATGGAGTACCAGAAGATAGTTTATATTCCCTTCCTGGTCTGTTCACTGGTCGGGGCATAGAAAGCTTCCTCTTCCAAAGCGCTGTCTGTAGTGACGTAGGAGAACGCCTGGTGACAAAAGCTGACATGAGAACTCGCTGTTTGGAACATGGAATTAAGGTCACTTCACCGTGTGCACTGCTTTGCATTCATCTGTGCTGCTTTTCTCTTGCTGCTTTGTTAGCTGAGCAGTCCTGGCAGATCTTCCTGTAACTCTGGGCTAGCAAGTTAGGTGCTGTCTCTCTGAAGCACGGGCCCTTCTGGATAAAACACCCAAACCCAGAAGTGATAGAGGTTTATGTGCCACATCTCTTGGAAGGGCTTTTTTCCTACCCTTCTGTTTGCTTCCAGTTGTTCAGCAGCCTAGAGTGAAAGAAACAAAAATAAACACAAGAATTCATTTTTTTTTCTCAACTTACTTTGCTTCCAAACTGTCAGGCAAACCCTTTCCTTCAGTTACAAACTGAAGACAGAGACCACAGGTAGGTTCCCTGACCGTGGAGGCTCCATAAGTAAAATTTTCAAGACCAGGCTAGAAAGCTGCAAGGAGTGGCAGAATAACTGCTGGGAGTGAGAGGTCTGTCTGAGAACTCCTCTGATGCTGCAACTAGAACAGCCTGAGACATGGGATCGATTTGTTCACAATGAGTCCTGGCTGGCTTTGGCACACTTCATTATACAGAGTGAGAAATAATTGGTCTCATTGGTATATAGCTCTTTTATATGTGTTTTTAAGGATGGAGATACATCACATGTATATTTTATCAGTGCCCTGTCAGTACACAGCAGCTGAACCCAGCAGCAATGACAGTATTATTTAGATTAGAGTTTATATATAGAAATGCTATGAATTTTCACTTTATTAATGGTTTTGCAGGACTTCTTGTCTTCTATGCAGTATAAATATGAAATTAAATCACACAAAGAAGTGTAGCTTTTGTTGTACAGCTTAATAGTATCAGTGCTAGGGTGGCAGGAGAAACCTGAGGAAAGCAGAGAGTATAAAGGGGAACAGAGAGAGGACAAAAAGAAGAGGAATATGGAGAACAGAGTGCTACATGGTGTTAGAGGGGGATTTAAGAAAAACAAAGCTGCTCAAAGACCAAAAGAGAAGATGTTTTTGTCTCCCAGGGAACCAATTGAAGCTTCTTGGGAACTACTGACATATAAACCTGTGAGGAAGAACAGAGAGCAGAAATGTAAAGCATCCATGCCTATGGCAAATAATTCTTGCAGTAGGCACGAGCTGGCCCTGCCTGCTGCTCCCTGCTGTTCAGAAATGTCTGCAAGTGATGCAGTGGGAAGTGCAGGAACACATCTGGAATGTACCACAGAAACCTGCCCTGGCCACTTGAGAGACCAAGCACCCTGGGCACTGCACAGCTCTGCTGTCCCTGCATGTGAGCGTGGAGCTGGGTTAGTGGTTAAGATGATGAAATAGTCTGTGGAGAAGGTAAAGGTGATTTTTCACATGTATTGGCAGGTCTGCAATATTAACATGAAGGATTATTTAGAGACATACTCATTTACTTCAGATCTCATTCCTAACTTAAGGAAAAAGCACCATTAATTCAGAGCCATTCACTGTAAACATCAGATCTGCGTGACGTGGAGAAAATGAAACAAAAAACTGCAGAGACCTTTATCTTTAAAGGCTTTTTTAAAATTCACCCTGACAGTCAGTACCTCACGCTCCAAAGATTGAAGCATTTATTCATGTAGAGGTTAACTGCAGTCAGAGGAAGCCGTTTAGCCGTGCTCAAACTAATCCAGAATTGGGACAGCCTGTCAGTTTAGGTGGGAGGGTGCCTGGGGAGCCGTGCCTCAGGCATTGCCTGATCCCAGCGTCCCAGCATCCCCATCCTCCCAGCTCCCTGAGCCAGCCTGGCAGCTTGTGATGCTGTGCACTGAACAGGGCCAGGGAAGTAATCCACCAGGAAATTCTGGTCACCTGTAATATATTTTGCTTTTCTCTTTAAGCAGATCACTGGTTAGAGGGAAAATCAGGAGTCTCAGAGCAGCTAATGTAACCTCTACCTACATTTGTTGTATCCAATCATTACAACCACAGCTTATTAATAGCAATAATTGAAAAGAAACATTGCTTAATAGTGAGGTTTCTTTTCCCCTTAGGCTGCCAACAGCTTTCCCGTACATAATCTCATTTTTCAACATCATTTCATCTATCAGGCTGGCTATAATAAGTATTTTACTTCATTTTTTAGTGCTTAGTCACCCAAGTAAGTTTTCTCCTGATATTTTTGTTCAAGCTCCTCTATCAAGACAGTAGAATCTGGAGCACACACAGACCCAGACTGAAGAGAGAGCTGTGCAGGGGAGCAGGCAGCTGGCTTGTCATGCCAAGCAGCTCCTTTCCTGACATCCATTTCCCAAGAGTATGGCAGCAGCAAGGTACTGTTTTCTGAAGGGACAGGAAGGGAAGACCCGTTTCACTCTGCAGTCACATCCCCAGACATTACTGACAAGGATCAGATGGCAGATCGCCATCTCTGAGGACAAATCCCTACCACCCTCAGCTCTGTCTCTGATTTACCCACAATTCTCAGCCACTCACTGAAGTCTCACACATTTTCCATAAACTTTCTGATTTTATTTTTGTCTTATTGCCACATTGACAAAGATTCCATCCCTCTTTCTCTTTTCCTCCCCCTATTTTTCTAGTTCCCATCTATCGCAGGTGGAAGAGAAACACCAGACAATGTGCTACTGCCAAGCTCAACCAACTTAGCGCTCCAAGCAAGGGACAGGCTGCATGGGGAAGAGCTGCAGAAATAGGGCTCACACATGAGAATTAACTGGGATCTTCACCAGGTGCAGTGAATTGGCACAGTTAGTCCTGGAGGAACGTGAAATTGCTCTGCCCAATCTGTCTCTGTGTTGGGCAATGGGCAAATCTCCTTCCATGAGATGTTGGATGTTTTCAGAGCAATGCCTCCCCCTAACTTCTATTACTCTTTGGTGCTCAGGGAGTTCTGGCTGGATGTCAACATAGGCCGCCAGCAAATCTCTCTACGAGACCACCTTCCCAGCAGTTTTAGATACTGTTCTCCAGTGGCTTTTTGATCCACAGCCCATTCCAAGGCTCATCTCACTGTATTTGTATTATCCTGTCACACACAGTTCATGACACTCAGTAACTCAGCCCCTGATCAAGGCAAAGTCATGATTCTCCTGTAATATTATTTATAAACAAGTGTATAAATAAATGTGTATCTGTGGGTGTTCAAATCTTGTTTTGTGTTTACTTAACACCACATCTCAACTGCTTTTTGTAAAAGATGATGAAAAAAGTATTCTGCTTGTACTTTTCTTTGGATAATCTTGAAGTGTATGTGTGTACACGTCTGCTGCAGCTTTCCATGCATTCGTGTCAAAGGAAGTCATTCAAGAGACTTGACTGCCCTGACCATTCCTATGTTCAAAACAATTCCCTCATCCTACTAATTCACTTTCAAAACATGTTTCTACTCTGACAGATCCCTTGCAGAGAGAGTCTGTGATGAGTTTGCAAATCAAGCTTCCCCTCTGCATCTATCAGTAAATTGTCAAATCCCTTAAAATTTAGCAGGTGCCATTTTCTCACAATATTAAGGAGAGAGAATACTCTTAGGGAAAAGTAAGGAGGAAAGAAGGGTTAGGATTTGGTTTTCTCCTTTTAGCTGGGCACTCGTATTGTCTTCTCCATGGTGGTGACTTCTTGTGGAAGGTGTTTCCTATTTCTTTGGTTGCCTGTCAGTGGCAGCTTTGAGTGATCTGCAGCTGACAGCACAGCAGCTGTCAGTCAGGAAGAAGCAGGAAGGCGCTCAGGTGCCCACATTTATTTTTCCACGGTTGTACTGAATGCTCCAGACTACCATCTTTCTTACAGGGAAGTTGACGTCCCCGTGTTTGCAGACATTGTTCCATTCATATCCTACAGATAAATGTGGTGATAGCAGCTGCCTGAGTTTTCAGACAGCCTGAAAAGCAGAAAGATTCATGAACTTATTAATTTTAAAAGAAATAATAAATGGTAGTCGTCGGGCATCAATGTTATATAATATCAAGATATATTACCTCTGCTTGTCAAAGCAGGCAGGAATGAGAGGTGATCAGAGATGATGTCAGTAGCAGAAGTGAGATGTTCTGCAGGACTGTGCAGCCTGGTACCACAGCTATTGTATGAGCTTCGTGTGGACTTTCCTTGCAGCCAGGTTTTCACAAGCTATTCTCACTGGTGTATTCCATGCGGGACATCAGGGAGCAGCTGCTTTGCATGTTGTCCTACATAACTGAGTTGCTTCAACTTTTCACAAGCCTATTTCGGGATAGGATATTTCTTTTACCAAGAGCTGAGCAGAAGGACAGCTCCCTTCTCGTAATGTCCCTTCCACAAGCAGAGCTACTCTCTCTTCCATCTTCTCCCATGCAGCCCACAGTCACATTTGCCTCTCACAGCCTGTTTCTGAAGCTTTTCCACACAGTATCTCCAGGAGCTTTTAATGGGGAGCAGTAGCAGATGGGTTCCTTGCATCAAAGGAATTACCATCTGTTTTTTCTCTTCTCAATTTTGTGCACTGCTGGCAAGAATTTGACTGTTTCTCCTATTCTCCCTTGATCCTCTGCTGCCCAGTTGGGCAAACAAAGGTAGGCAAATAGCAGCATCCCTCTTGCCTTTTCCCCCGGTTGTATCAGGAACTGCCGTGAGCAAGGGTAGCATTCAGCACCCAAAGGTGGCTGTATCCTCACTTCATATACTCCCCATGCCAAGCTCCATCTGCTGTGCTTTCAAAAACTCCTCATCATTCAAGAAGGAATAAAAAAAGCCTAGCTTTTTTTATTCCTTCTTGAATAAAAAGACAACCTCGCAGAAACTCCCAATTAATTTTACCTCCCTCCCAAATGGTAGCACGTATCAGGAAAGGCTCTGGCACTACAGGATTGGTTTTTTTATTCTTTGTATTACTGTTTCCCAGCTAGACACATTCAGATAGCTACTGTTAAAGTGCAGCACAAAGCCTTTCTACCTATCTGCATTGACAAGACTTTCTTTTGAAAGAAACATGTTCCACCCAAAAAAACCCTTACCACGTTCCCCTCCAGGAGACCTCTAGGAGTTCAGTCATGTTTTGGGGTCTGTAAGGTCAGGGTTGGAAACTGCTCCAAGCTCGCTGTCTTTTTCTAATTTGCAGGCTTAGTTAGAGTCTATCTCTCCTGAACCCCAAAAGTTCATTCAATAATCTGATGGTGATTTTTTTTTTCCTTCAGTTTTGCAAGAATAAAGCTCTTGATTGTAAGGAAACCTGGAACAAGGTACCAGCCAGTCTTGACCTGGCTCAGAAAGCATAAGGCAAATAAAACCAGCCCCAAATATTGCATCAAAACAAACCACAAAGAAAATACTGTTAGGAATTTTTATGGGTTTTGATTTCTTTAAAGGGTTAAATTTCACAATACAGAATTCATATTAAATAACTTTATGCAGTACTTATTTTAGCTATTCCAATCACTGTTTGTATGTTGAATAATGTGTTTATTATAAGAAGAAGCATTTACAGTATAAATGCAATTATTGAAAAAAGTTGTAGAGAGGATTTTTAAGTAGTTAAGCTTGCAATACCCTGCATTGTGATAGACTTTTAATTCAAGATATACCGAAAGAGAGTGGGAAAATTCCCACTAAAGTCAGTCTCCAGTTCAAGATCTTAATCTCCTAATTGGACTTTGACTCCTCTCTTAGCTGAGGAAAATAATTGTAGCTTTGATCCAGATGCCTTCTTTGTAATCCATTGTTTTAATGTTCTGAACACACACCACCCATTCCGTATTAGGTATTTTGATAAAAACTTAACAAAATCCAAGTTTATAGGATAGAGTCATAAACCTGGCACCTTTCCCAAATGCCACACTCACTTAATAGAAATGTAATGTAATTTTCTTTGCGTTGTGTGTTCTGCATTCATTGTGTGTTTAGAAGCTGAGTGCTGAAATATTAGCTTAGAGCTCTTGAAAAAAAATCACTAAATCATGTGCTTTTTTTAGTATCTTAATCAAATTTTCTTCACATTATCAACACAGCATTACAATTAGATTCCACATAAAAATTTCAATTTCTCTTTCAGTGGTCACTGTCTGTAAATGTTTTTAGTCACTGATGCATGATAAGGAATGTAAGGCAAATGCCAACTTTAGCAGAAATAAGTGGTTTTTGAAGCAATATTTAATAGGTGCACTGCAGATTCTAGGCTTTGAATTTCAAGACAGGGCATATTGTTATATAGAAATTCATTCTCCTCCCACACTAATCACTTCTGAGGAGAAACACTAGTCAAAATGGGATCATGACCTGCAATCTGGTTCTTATTTCATAGTCAGATCACATTTCAAGTGTGAGATCTACCTATTATTCTGGTTTTGCCAGCTGCTTTTGCCCATGCTGTGGTGGTAAGAGGAAGCACAGGAAGCGAGCAGCTCTGCACATCCGCTCACCCCAAAGATGTTGGTGGTGACTTGACATAATAAAAGGAAGAAGGAGACTGGAGGAATAATGTATAACCTCATTTCACTTCCCAGAAACACACTAAAGATGACTGAGAAATTGATTTGCAAGAGTCTGGAAAAAATACAACAAACCAGAGGGTTTAAAAAGTGCCAGGGTAGAACTGCCAAGAGAAGAGGGCATCATCCTGTTCCTTTTGGCATTAAGGACAGAGCTGGCTGGGGGTGTAAGCAGCAGTGTGAGGCTTGGTGCACCACTGCTGGAGCAAAAAGCCTCTGCTCTGTGGAGGGACCAGGTGTTCCAGATAGAAAAGTCCCTTGGTCATCCCCACAGGTGCTTTACCACCTCAGGAGGGTCATTGCTGACAGCCTGGCCACAGTGTGACAGCCTTCCCCAGGGTGCTGGGGAGCAGGGGTTGGGCAGTTTGACAGCCTCCAAGCACTCAGGGCTCTGCTCCGGGGGATGCCAGCGGGGCAGAGCCCCCAGGCTGTAGCTGGGCTGATGGGGACTGGGAGAAGATGTGGTGAGAGGGAGTGGCCATTACAAAGCAGGGAGAGCCAGGGACTGTGGCCAGCAGACAGGCCCCGAGGAGCACTCCAGGTACTTGCAGTTCTTGGAGTACTTCTGCTGTATATCCAAGATAAGCCATGTTCTCCCTTCTCCTCTCAGGTTTACATCTGTTCAGTAAGGAACACAGTGACACTGATTTATCTAGGCCAAATTGCTGACAAGTTGTTTGGACAAAGTATTCTGAGTGGGCAGATCTTCCTTGTGTCACAGGAGAGTGCAGGGCAGTTTAAACAGGCATAATAATCCTTTCTGTGCTCCTTTCAACCATGTGTTATTTGTATTCTGAGTCTCTGCATAGAGTGGAATAGCAGTGTCCTGGATCTTGAGCCTGGGGGCAATGCTGTCAATTAAAAGACTCAGCTTACATTTGTGGAGCTGAACCAAGACCCATGTGCAACACTCACTGAAAGCAAAACCCTTTCAGGCTGAAACGATATTATTCAGTATAACAGTTATTAATTCACATTCTTTGCTGTAGTCTGTAGTTTTTCTATATGCAAGTATCACTTTGCTGCTTAGTTATTGCTGACTGTGTTTTCTAAATGTCCTTATGCTTAATTTTTTTTGCAGTTTTTCTGTAAAACTCATTTTTGATTCTCTAACCCCTGCTTATTACATGCAAAACATCCTGCCAACCATTTTTGTGCAGCCCTTTTCTCTAATTTTCATTGTTGAAGTGTTCTGTTTTACTCCATTTTCCTTTCAGGTTCCATATGTTCTGCCTAAGTAGTTTTCAACCTCCAGATTTTTGGAGCCCAAAATTATTCGGGGGGAATTATGGTTTGCTGTATACCACATTCAAGTCCACCTGATAATAGGCCTTAAAAAAAAATCATTTACCTTTGCAGATCCTTTAAAGGCAGCTCACAGAGGGCTCACATAAGGACAGTCCTGTTTGAAAGCCTTTTTTCTGAATACTGACACTGATTCATCAGAGAAACATCATTACTTTTCATTATATGCATTATTGTTTACTAGCTCCTGTGTTTAGTTTCTCTTAACATTCTCCATAAACTAATTTTCTTAAAACCTATTACCATTTCTATGGCACTAGGATCTCGAAATACCTTTTTAAAATTTCATTTTCTTCCCAGTGTCTCCCTTTTATCTCTAGGCTGGCCATTCATTGCAAAGGTGATGCTTATATTCAGCACTCGAGAAAGATGAAGCTTTGGCAGTGTAACAGCCACTTGTTTATTCCCAAACCAGACCCAGCACAGTTCCCATCGAGCCTTCCCTCAGTGCTTTTCCCTTCTCTTTTCTTTCAGGAAAACAATCCCATTTTCATTAACAATGACAGATTGGTCCTCATACCTTTATTTTTTTTTTGTTTTTTTTTCCCCCTTTGGCCATTCTGGTGAGCCTGCCAGACACTGCTAATTAGCTGTTGCTTAGATTTGGGCTTTGGTCCTCTGAGATGCTCCATACAAATGGACTCACAGGGATGTCTGTGCATGCTGTAGATGCAGATTCAGCCTTCTGCAATACAGTACAGGGTGCTTTTATAGCTGCATTGTCACTAAGGCATAGAACCAATAATTCATTTCATATAGGTCATGAAATACTTCTTAAGTGATCTGAAATTTAAATAACCTCTTGAGCAAGATTTGAACTGTATAATTTTCCGTCCTTGAATATCTGATTGTTTCAAAAAATGTGTAATCAGTACTGGAACCTATTATCCTTAGTTTAGGAATCCACTAGTATGACTTATCAGGAATTCAAAGGAATTCAGTTTCATGCCCATGAAATGGATGTAGTCAGAAGGAAGCTTGTTTTATGAAGGCATGTGCAATGACATGTAGACAAAATTACTTTAGACTTGTTTGAAATATTCATGTGAAGGTGGTACACAGGGCAAAATGAAGGAGAAAGAACAATGCAGGGTGATTTGCCAACCTTTAATAAGACCAGGGCATGCTTTTTGAGCTTGGGAAGGCAGAAAATATAAGAGCATTGTAGCAGGACTTAAACCAATGCGAGGTGATCGCACCAGGGCAGTGAAACTATTTAAAATGTCAATATAATTGTTTTAGGGCTATCTGCACTGATAAGTGAGCTCCTAAAGGTACCAGAACTGTGACTGAGACCAGCACTTTGCTGGCACCACTGTACAGTAACTTGAATCCATACTTTATCATAGGTGCTCCAGAAGGCCAGAGATCTCCATCAAAGGAGGTCCCACTGCCTCTTTATGAGATCATCCCTAGGGAATGACAACCCTTGGGTCATGCTGCAGCACCTCCTTCTTTAATGAAGACTTTGGCTAACACTTAGATGCTATTATATTGTAAGATCATCCATCTTTTCTCATCTCCACAGAGTCAGGAATGAGGCAAAACCAGAGCTCCTGACAGAAAGGGAAAGGAGCTTGAATATTTTTCAGATCCATCAGTGACCTTAGTAGTCCATTACAAATACAGATGGAGGATCTTGACAACAGAATGTAGGTGCTGGTTTTAAGGCCTAAGAAAAGACTGAGAAGTGAAAGATGGGATTCATTCAATTAAATATGTATGTCTGAATGTATCCATGTTTGTGCTGCCCAGCCCAGGTGTAGCCAGCACAGAGAAACTGACAACTGACAACAAAGTCCCCTGACAACTGGGGACTTTTACAAGAAGACTTCTACAGAAGTAGATTTTTAAAACCAAGACAAATATCACCGAAGAAGCCCGGTTTGATATTGCTTATATTTAGGAGGCAAGAAGTGGGATAAATGGGCACTAGTCACAGCAAATCACGGGCATCTGGGTGTTTTCAGTTCACAGTAGCTTGAGGACCCCACAGTCACTGTGCTCTGCTGCACTGTGCACATACCTGCCCTTCACACGGCACTTTCTTCTGAGGCGTGGCAGAAAAGCTGGCAGGGTGTAAGATGCCAGATTTCCCCTCGGGGTGCAGATGTTCAGATGTGGTGAGGCTGCCCTTGGGTTGTAAGATTGTCAACCAAATGACATTAGATGGAGGCCTGATTAGCTATAGGCATCCTGTTGCTTCAGCCTGTTTCCACACTATCCTTGACCCAACCACTCATTTTTAGCCTTCTGGTCTCAAAGATGTTTGTTTTCTGATCCATTCCCATGCTCAATAAACGTTTCCTTGCACAGTGGCCCAGGTGCAAAGTTGAGAAAGACAGCTAGACTAGAACTAGTAAAAGCTGTTGAGACAACATTTTGCTTCTCCTTTGGATTTTG
This sequence comes from Corvus kubaryi, assembly GCF_017639235.1. Classification (NCBI taxonomy): domain Eukaryota; kingdom Metazoa; phylum Chordata; class Aves; order Passeriformes; family Corvidae; genus Corvus; species Corvus kubaryi. The sequence goes on along the minus strand of NW_024582061.1, from coordinate 9,752,770 downwards.
GGCTTTTGTTTCCCTTCTGATTTGTGGAATCTCTCATTGTCTTTTAAGAAAAGGATGTTGATGCTAGCTGTACCATGGGAATTACATTTCGAATGCCGGTGTTTTCCTCTCTTTTGACATTCAGTCATTGATGAGAGCCACTCACTCTTCTCACATTATATTAACATATTAATATTCACACTTGTTCCTTTCCTATTAATATTCACACTTACTTCTACAGTAGAATTTATTTAAAATGTGCATTTTGGAAGCAGTTTTCAACTAAAACTTGATAGAACATCTATTACTTTGCTTGCTTCTTCCATGTACGTTCTTTAGGCAATGAGAAGTGTTTGTGGAGGCTGGATTACAATGCATTAGTTATGTATGCATGCACATATATTTATAAAATTGATATATGCCATATACTGTATGCATATATTGTGTAACTAATGTTAGTGTTTCCATTTGCAGATCTCAAAGAACTTTGCTGAGCAGTTTAATCTTTTTTACCTATTTCTTAGTCATGGGGAAGCCACGGTAGAGAGGGGATGTGGCTTGTCTAAAACCACATTATCAGGTCAGAAAGAAAGGGAATCTATGTCTTTGATTTCCAATACAGTGTGGCATTGGTGAGCAGGGATATCCATCCTCTTACAGGTAACTTCTATTTAAAATAAACACCTCCATTTGGAAATTCCAACTCAACTGTCAACCTTTAAAGGAGTAAATTTAAAAATAAGAAAAGTCTGTAAAACGTGAAAAACAGGTCCTGCTGGTACTTACAGTAAAACTTGACCAGTATCAGTTCAGGTCTATTTGCAGGCCACAGTTAAAGGAAACAGTAAATTGAGGTTTTAGACTCCTAGTACCAACCAAAAAAGGCTGTGACATGGGACATTATGACATTGATCCAGGATGAACTCACTCTTCCAGTTCAGATATGTAAAATGCGCCTAATCTGGTGTGTTAACTTTTTACTGGCAGGCTTTGTAAGAGATCAGTTACTGTCTGTCTGCACCACTCTAATTTTATGCTGGACAAGTAGCATCTGTCTTTCTGCAGCCAGCATAAAGCCAGCATAAAACTGACATAATCTATGCATCAGGTCCTCCTGTTAATTTGACAGAGAAACAATGGTGTGACCGCATCTGAGCTGGATCCGTTTTGTCCTGCTGTCTAATCAGTGACACTGAGACCTTGTGCTAATGGTGATGGAAGAGCGGCCCTAGCCCTATGGCCCGACCCCGCCGCCGTTTCGCATTCAGGTTGCCTTGACCATTCCCAAACGCATTCATTCAACCGGGGACAGGGAAGAGAGCAGGTAACTCTGCTTTCCCACTTTCCCGAAATAGCAAGGGAATACTTGCGGACGCCCCCCCGCTCCCGCAGTTTGCTGGGCTCCATCTCCCTTCCTACTTCTGCCCGCGCCGCCGCCGCTGCGGCCATGGCTGCACCACGCTGAGCAGAACCGAGAGGCGCTGACACCGCGGCGGAGGGGCGGGAGGGGACCGGCAGGGAGGGGGCCCGGGCGGGAGCAGCCCCGCAGGCGCAGCGCCGACATCCCGGCGGCACGCACCGCTCCGGCAGCTCTGCCGCTGCTGCCGCGCCGCTTCCCCTCTCCGCCGGCGGCAATGCCAGACTGGAGGACGCTGTCATCTTAAGGAGCGCAGGGGAGGGACCGTGCGGAGGGGAGGTGGCGGTGCCGGCGCCGCGGGAGGCGGGCGCCAGCAGCAGCATCTCCGCGGGAGCCGCCGCACGAAGGCGCGTTCCCGGCCGCCCCGCTCGCCGCCCCGGCCTCCAGCGCGCCGCCGCCTCCCCGGGCAGCGGGGCTCGCCCGCCCGCTCG
>NW_024582061.1:9725499-9750543 GCF_017639235.1 Corvus kubaryi | reverse complement strand
CGGCTGCCGCAGGCGGCTCCGACCCCCACCGCCGTCCCCGCCGCCCCGAGCCGGCCGTGCCGGTGCCGCCCCTCGGCCGCGCCCGCCCCCTGGCTGCCTCCTCGGCCGCGCGGCAGTGCCGCCGAGGCTATGGCTGCGGAGGAGGTGCTGCAGGGCGCGGACCACTACAAGAGCGAGATCGAGCGGCTGACTCGGGAGCTCTCCGAGACGACCCACGAGAAGATCCAGGCGGCGGAGTATGGGCTGGTGGTGCTGGAGGAGAAGCTCACCCTCAAGCAGCAGTACGATGAGCTGGAGGCGGAGTATGACGGCCTCAAGCAGGAGCTGGAGCAGCTGAAGGAGGTGAGCCAGCCCGGGCTTTTGTCTCGCCCCGCCGCCGGGGCTGCGGGCAGGTGCGGGGCGCCCCACGCGTGTCCGTGCCCGGCCCCGCGCCAGCCCCTGCGGGTGGGCGAGCGGGGGTGCGGTGCGCGGGCCCCGGAGCGGCTGCGGGCTCCGGGGGTGGGGAGGAGGGGTTTCGCGGGGCCGAGGATCAGCCGGGACCGTGGAGCTTAAGGACGGATTACACGAGATCGCAACCCCCTTGCCCTGAGAAATTTCCCCAGGGCCGCGCTCCGGCTCCTGCCGCCGGCAGCCTCAACTTCTGGGAACAGGCGTTTGCGGCAGTGGAGGGTCCCCCCGGTCCTACCTGCACCGCATCGCCCCAGGCTTTTTTAGGAAGAGGAAATGAAACAGTAGGATGAGAGCTGGGCCAACGCAGTGTATAAGGAGTCGGGATCTCTGTAAACAGCTGTCTGCAGTGCGTGAGGAGAGAGACAATTCCTTTTGAAGTTATTTATAGACCCGCTTTATTCTGCCAGTGAGGGGAATCACTGCCATTGGGAGGGGGGGTATACGACAGTCTCGAGGTCATCCATCAGTGGAAATTAAACTTCTGCGTCATGCTGAAAGGGTAAAATACTTGATTGGAGGGGTGATTTGGGGTTATCTTTCAAATGTGTTTTTGTAACACTCAAAGTATGAAGTAGCTGGGTGTTACACCTTACCTTTCAGCTCTGCTAGAAGTGACTCCGAAAAATCATCACCCTCCCTGTGTTCATCCTTAAGGGAAGTAACTTGAGACTGATAACGGTGCACGTACAGGGGAGCTACGGAAGGGCTGTGTGTGCACACGTATGCAGCACTCACAGCTCTGCACTTCATGGTGTTTTTGGACCATCTCAGAATGTAACTGACTAGGTTTTGTAAAGAGAAGATAAAGCATCAGACAGATATTCTCCCAAATTTAGAATGTATCTTTCTATTCTACAAAGAAAAGCCCCCAAAAATACTGCTGTATAGAATGTGCAGAAATTCTGTTACAATTAATGAAATTTCCATTAGAAACCATGAACATGTTCCATATGGAGGGAAGCCACTTAAAAAACTTAGATTATTTATGAATATATTCTTTAGAATACTAGCTGATGCCCTTTTAGAAGTATTTTTAATTAAATAAAGATTTCATTTTACTTGCAGGTAAATGAGTTATGCTACAGACTTGGTTCAGTGTCCAGAAGAGTTGAGAACATTATATTTTCAGTACGAAGAATAAAGCTGTTTTTCAGAAAAACCTATTGATCTCCTTAAACTTGATCTCTGCCTCCCTGCCCCCCTGAGCCTATGGAGTAGGCTCAGGACTTCTGAAACCAGTAATCACAGAGTGAGGGATAGAGATACATAACTTGGCACTGGCATGAAGGCAGTGCTGTTCGAAATGACCTGGCAGTAACAGAGGAACAGAATTAAGGGGGAAAAGTGCAATGCAGTTTCTAGGGAAAAAAGAAGAAGAAGACGACGAAGAAGAAGGAGATAAGCAAAGCTGCAGCTAGCTGTTATCCCACCATAATCATGTACAAAAGAAGACTGATCAGAAGCCAGGATGACACATGGGTGCACAAGGCCACAGATAGAAAAGATAGTGCAAAGAATCGAGTTGAAGTTACTAAACTAGAGGGATTAGTCAATGCAATTAATTGAAATCAAAGATGAGCACAAACTCTCTTCCTGTTTACCTCCCCTTGAAGTCAGTGAGATTGCACGTTCTGCAGCCCAGAATGTCTCCTGTGGGGCCATGCCTTCATGCTGTGCCAGCCACAGCATGGATACTGAGGGGATATCCACAGAGAGAGGAACAGGAGAAATCCTGTAGCTTGCCTGGTGCCGAGCAAGAGTGGAGCTTCTCCAGTTCCCAGTCCAGACCTGGGGCTCTCAATTCCAGAGCTCTCCTTAGCAGCAGGTGGGGCATTTCCATCCCCCACCTAGGCTGCAAGAGATTTTATTTCTTGCTTTTAACCTTTATAGCAGAAACCACACTGATTCTCACTGCACATGCACCCTGCAAAGGAGAATTTTCTCTTAGCCCTTCCTGTTGCTGTAATCTGTTTTCTACTTCTGTGTTAGCACATCCATTATGACAGTTCCCTTAGCACAAGCCAGGCCTGTAACTGTGAGACACAAGCAAAAGGTGCCTCTGACGACACCAGTGAGGCAGAATTCAGATAGTTCAGGCAGACTGTCCTGTGGAGTGTAGATGTGGGACTGTAGGGTTCTGTCTGAAAGCTCTTAAGGGGGCAGAGAAGTCCGAAGACACTTTTTTTAAAAATTAAAGCACCAGCCAAAATGTGTGGAGGAGGGTTTTTGTGTCCGTACTCCAGCAGGCCCTTCCAAGAACATGCTGCCCAGTGGTAGGACATCAAATGCCCTGACTGACTGGCTGACTGACTAATGGGAGCTGGGAAGAATTCTGTGCATTGCTCTTACTTCACAGCATTTGCATCCTCTTTGAAGCCATGTTGGGGCATAGAAATTAGGCCTCAGGTTTGTGCTAAAATAAGTAGTTTGTCCATTCCCAAGGAATAGTAGGTGCAAGTGGGTAGCCATGGTTACATTACAGCTATTGCCTCTCCTTCTTCAGACCTTCTCTGAACAGATCCACTTACTATGGTCAACTTTTTTTGAGGCAAGTCTTCATCTTTTAACAGTTTTATTATTGATTTCTTGTGTTCTATTGTTAGGACCTCATTATATTGCTCAGCAAACAGAGCTGCCCATCTTTAACTACTCAGCCATGGCTTGGCAGTCTGGGATCTGGAGTCTTCTCCCATCCTCCTTGGCAATCCAAAACTCCAGTGGACTTCAGCAGTCCTTTTCCATATAAATGGCAATACCTCAGCTATACAATAATTTCCATCATTGGAGAGTGAAATGGGAAACTAAGGCCATTACAGGATGTTGAAGTAAAAGCAAATTACAATATATTACATTAAATATTAATACTTGTGTACAGGATATATGCTCTCCACCCTGCAATATAAATTGTTTTAGTAACCTCTGAAGTTTCTTCTGCTGTGTTCAGAGGTCTGTGCTTTAGCCCAGGATTTTGATGTTTTGGGCCATGAGATAAATTTATGCAAAACCACTATTATTATTTAAAACTTTATTAATTTTCATAGGCTTTGGGTTTGGTTTTTTTCAGTCTAAAAATGATGTTTCTCCACCTCAGTCAACTACATCTCAGTCTAGTAGAATTTTTGATCTTTGGTAAAACACTATCATTTTAGGGCCCCTGTTCAGAATGTTACTTTAGCAGATGTGCTTTTAAACCTGCAGTCCATAAAAATTCAGAGACTAAGACTTGTTGCTATTAGTCATGGGATTGAAGGTAGCTTGTTTTCCTTGTCTTGCTGAGTTGGGAGTTTAATTACCATCATATTTTATGTAAAACATCTTCTAGTGGTTTTATAATATCTGGTCTTACATGTTTACATTGCATTTGCTGTAAGAATAATGTGTCTTGTTAGTTCTGTTTCTTTTAATGGAGGTGTAAAATGGCTTCTTATTGATCTTCTTGCCTGAGCTGTTTGCTGTAGCTGTCCCTGCTTTGGCATGGGGGTCCCTTCCAACCTCAGCCATTCCATGATTTTCTGATCAGCTACTGGGCACTGGTGGTCTGTAAAGTTTTTAAAGCAGAGAAATATCAGTCACTTCTAGTCATGATAAAATGGGGATGGAAGGCACCTTTGGTGTCCAACTCTACAAGATTTAGGGCTGGGAAATCGTAGCAGAGATTTCTTTTTGGGAATCCAATCATGAACATAGCAGCTGTTCCTCTCCTTGACTCCCTCTCTGACTGACTAATTTAGGCAATATCTCACTTGACTTCTTGGATTTTATGTACTTCATTCTATGGAGATAAACTCTTCTGCTGGGTTACACATGGCACTGGCTATCTGATTTCCAGGAAGTTTGGTGCTTGCTTTAATTTAAACCAAATTATCTGTGGTAAATGATTGGAAACCAGGCTAGTGGTGAATAGCCCTATCCTTGTCAGGTGTTTGTTTTCTTCACCTCACAGAAAAGTTGTATCAATGATTATGAAGTGCTTACTCAGTTACTAACAGGGCTTCCAGAAGTAATTCTTGGTCTGTGTCTGAAAGGGTTTTTTGAGTAGAGCTCTTCCCTGCACTGTTTCAGCACAGGTGACTCAATCTTGATCTCTCCTCTCTTCTGAAGTGACACTGCCCCTCCAGCTCCCCCACTGTTCTCCAAAAGCTCTCACCCTCCTGCTACTTGAATCACCTCTGCCTCTTCCATCTTTGAAGTGTACATTTGGTGGGACTTGTCTGGATCCAAAAAGGCTGGAAGAGGGGGAGGCTCCTCCCAAAAAGTACTCCAATTACAGCCCTCTTAAATGTGGATTCTTATACACTCCTGTCTACATCATAGGATGCTTAGGAAAGCGTGAAGAATCCCACTGAGATGTTCTAAATTCTCCCCAAAGCAGAATGTGTTCCAAATATGGAGCATGGGAGCTGTGAACTGATGCCATGTCAGTATATCTTTACACCTCCTTCCAGTGACAGCATCTGTGGCGGATGAGGCGAAACATTTTCGGCATCTCATCCTGATCTCACCACTTTGTCCTTGGCGCCTGTTCATGTTGTGTCACTCGGGAAGGCCGTGCTGCCCCACACCAGCTCAGAGATGAGGACATTCAGTTAGTACAGGCTGGGGACTGACTGGCTGGGGCTCAGGTCTGTGGCAAAGGATTTGGGAATCCTCGAGGACAGTAGGCTGAGTGTAGGACAGTGGTGTGCCCTGACATTGAAAATTCCAACAGCATCCTGGACCTTTAGTAGCAGAAGCAGAGCTGGTAGATTGAGAGAAATGATTATCACTTTCAAGCTGGCAGTTGTTAAACCACATCTAGAAAACAGCATCTGGTTTGGGCTCCCTTAATACTAGAAAGACGTGGATAAACTGGACTGCATTCAGCAAAGGACCACCAAGATGGTCAAGAGCTGAAACACTTGCCCTGTGAAGAGAGGCTGAGGGGGCTGAGCTTGTTCAGCCAGAAAAAGAGAAGGCTGTGAGGGATCATCAGCCTGTCCATACATAAAAAGAATATTGAGATGTCAGAGCCAGGCTTTTTGCAGCAGTGCCCTCTACCTCTAGTTGGAGGCCTGTCACTAGTGGTATCCCCCTAGGGTCGGTACTGGGCCCAGTATAGTTTAACTCATTCATCAGTGCCTTGGATGAAGGGCAGATGCCCCCTCAGCAAGTTCCCTGCTGACACAAAGCTGGGAGGAGTGGCCGGTACCCCAGAATGCTGTGAGCCCTTCAGAAGGACCTCAACAGAGATGGGAAAGATGGGCACAGAAGAACCTTCTGAAATTCAGAAAAGGCAAGTGAAGGATCACGTCTCTCATGCACCTGGCTGGGTGCTGGCCTGCTGGGAAGCAGCTCTGTAGAGAAGGACCTGGGGGTCCTGCCGGACAACAAACTGTCCCTGAGCCAAAAAAGTGTCCTTGTGGCCAAGAAAGCCAATGGTATCCTGGGGTACATTGGGAAGAGCATTGCTAGCAGGTTGAGGGATGTGATCCTGCCCCTCTACTCAGCCCTGGTGAGGCACATCTGGAGTGCTGTGTCCAGTTCTGGGCTCCCCAGTACAAGAGAGACACAGAGCTCCTGGAGTGGGTCTAGTGGAGGGTGACAAAGATGAAGGGACAGGAGCATCTTACAAGGACAGGCTGAGGGAGCTGGGTCTTTTCAGCCTCGAGAAGAGACAAATGAGAGGGGACCTCATCAATGTTGATAGTGTCTACAGGGAGGATGTCAAGAGGATGGACCAGGCTCTTCCTGGTGGTGCTAAGCAATAGGACAAGAGGCAAAGGGCAGAAATTGTTGCCCATTACAAGCAAGTTCTGCCTTAACACGAGGAAGAACTTCTTTACTGTTCAGGTGACTGAGGACTGGAAGAGGTTGCCTGGAGCAGTTGTGGAATCTCCTTCCCTGGAGGAAGGGAGGTTGGACTCGCTGACCTCCAGTGGTCCCTGCCACCTGCAGCCATTCAGTGATTCTGTGAAGGGTGGGAAGACAAGAGATAACTGACATAAATTGAAACTATAGAGGTTCAGACTGAATGTAAGGTAGATCTGTTTCCCCCTGAGCACAGGCAGTCCTACAGGTTGACCAGAGAGGTTATGCAGTCTCTTTCCCTGGAATTTTTCAAGCCCCAACCGGACACAGCCCTCAGGAACCTGGTCTGAGTGCAGAGCTGATCCTGCTGTGAGAGGAGGTTGCACTATGGGAGGAAGGGGGCAGACAGCAAGGGACCTTGAGCAGTGCAAAGTCTCTCAAGGGTTCCCACTGCCTAGTTAAATTCCAGTGGCAGGTTGCTATAGGGTGAGTTACCCTATGCACAGTAATGTCCTGCCTGGAAACAGTGACTGAGCCTCACTTCGTGCTTGAATTTCATTTTCTCTTGCTGGTCATTAAGTCTGCAGTGACCTGGGGTTACGAAGGGTGGAGTTTGATGTGCTCATCTCTCAGCAAGACTCTCCTACATCTCTCTCTGCCATCCCTGCCCCTGTTCTGGCTCTCAGCTGTGCAACTGTTCATACTGTCACAGCAGGGTGGAAAACTAACCTCAGTTAAAAATAACCGAGGAGGGGTTGCTGCTGTCTGTAACCCAGATTGGTTTCATTATCTGATTCACAGTACCTCCCAGTGAACTGTTTTACCTTTGCCTAAAAGTCAGCACGAGGAGAGGAGTGAATGCAGAGGGAAGAGGGGGACGGGATGAACTGCTGAAGCGGGTATTGATGTTAAGAGAGATGCTCATCAAATTACATCAGGATTGCTTCCTCCAAGAGGAAATGAATCCTGTGCATTAGCCTACAGAAAACATAAGCAGCTGGAATCATGTTAGGGGGAAATTAGGACTATTGTTGAAGCTTTGGCAGCATGCAAAGATAAATGTAGATGAACCTTTCGGGTTTTTTTCCAGGGACCTGTATTCCCAGTTCCAACTGTGTTGTATCCTTAGGAGCCAGTACAGATGAACATACAATATTAGTCCTCCTGTAATAGTCAGCCCTTAAGCAGGGATGGTCAGCTTTCAACACTGGGGGCTCACATACTCACAAAATAAATCTAAACAGACTTCAATTTGTTTCCTCCCAATAGTTAAAATTATTTTCTTCATTTTGCTCTTTCATCAAATAAATCCTTTTCTAATCTGAGCGATTCTGATTGAATCAGTCATCTGGGTTGAACTTCTCAGAGATAAATGGAAGTTACAACTGGATTTTATGTCACGGAAAAGTAAATTTTCCATAGATTTTCTAGGAAATATTGGATTAGTACCAAATCTAATATGACTGATTGAGGTGTTACTGGGTAAGCCAGGCATTTTTATTGTGAACTACTTCCTGTGTAAGGCTTATGAATGTAAAATTAGGGGTCACAGGAGGGATTTTAATCTGAAGGTCCACATCTGTTTGGAATTAGGCCTTTTGTAGTGGATTAGAAGAGAAATAATTTGCTACCATCTTTTCACCTTCCTTTAGGTGAAATACTTTTCCTTCCCTTCTGTGTTGCCTAGTGGATTTTCTTTCTCAGGGTGTGTGTGTGCAGTCTGTGTGCACATCAGCATTCAGGATGAACACCTGGCTTTATTGAAAGTGCAAGAGGGACAAAACAATGGTGGAGAAAATAAGATTTGGCATAAAACAGTAATTTGTGAACATTCATCATGGTAAAATGAGGAGCATTCTCAAAGTCAGAGTAAATTTGCACCTGGGCAACTTTAGTATACCTTATGCAATTGGCAGCTGGTGGAAAATACATGCAAGATTTTGTGTTTTCCTGGCTGTATTAAGGCTGTATCTTCTAGAGGAAGAGCTTTCTTCTTGAGATTGAATGTGTTTTTTCTTCAGTACCTTGTTCTCTCTTATGTATTTGCATTGGTGTTTTCTCCATATGGACAATGGGAGTAAAATCCTGCTCCAACTTCCCTCGGGTCTCTGCTATTTTGTAGGGCTTTGCCTCTGTTATGGATTTCCCTTCCATCTTTGTCTTGTAGCTGAGGGGGTAATGTTTAATTCAGTACAATTCCATACTGTACTTTTTGTTTTGGGAGGGATGATTTTAATTTATAATGGTAGAGACTGAAAAGCATACATTCATTTCTGCTGAACTGTCTTACATCTGTTGTGTGACTTTCATAACCCTCTTCTTTCTTTGTTTCCTTGAGAACTCAACAACACTCACTTCATGTGGGAGGAGAGAGAGTATTTTCCTTATTTAGAGGAATTGATGTAGCATGTAGAGACATGAATGTGCCCTTTGTCCCTTTATCACTTGCATCACTCACAGCAGATGATTATGAGGAGAAACCAGCAATTTTTTGTACTGTACTGTGAATGCAGTCTGTGAGTACAGACCAACTACAGGTGGAAGTAGCTGGGACTAGTCAGAAGGTGAAAAATGTGCCTGAGCAAGGGCAGGTGCTTAAAGCTGAACTAGGCAGGTAGAAATTAAGCTAGGTTGCAATTAGTGTTTTATTGAGGTCTCTACTTCTCTGCAGAGGGTAGTATTAAAAATAATTTTGAGATTATAATATTTATGTTTCTGAATTTCTTTCACTGTCAAAGTTTAATTAACTTGGTAGTTAAAAGAAGAAGCAGGCCACTGTCCTAAATCTGTGGTTTTGGGACAGACCTATGAGACACCAAAAGGCTTTCACTAAGACTGAAATGCGTCCAATCCCATTTTCTTCATCTCTCTTGGGGTTCCTCCCTCTCTTGTCTGCAGCCTCATTCTCGTTCTTGTACAGTGTTTGTCTCCTGTTCATGATGGTTTATGTACTTTTAATTTTTTTTTCAATCTTTGCCCTATATCTTACTCAGTGTTCATTTGCTGCTCTCTGAGATGTAGAACTGAATTTTTTTTCTTAAAGAGCCTTTTGGTCATTGTGTGAATGTAAGAAATCTGGCCATTTTTGGCAGACTAGACCTTCCATACTATGCTCAGATATTATAAGGACATGAGGGATTCCTAGAAATACTTTGAAATGTTGTTTTAGCATGGACTGAAAATGAAGCAACCAAGGATTTGTCCCCTCTGCTTTGTAGCAGCGTCACCATTAAAATCATCCTTGGAAAGATCATTTTTTGGGCAGCTTTAAAATCGGGTTGGCTGTGTGGATGCATAGGAGGAAGACACCTTTCCATAAGGCTTTAGGCAACTCACCACCCTTTTTTAAAAAAGGGTTATTCTCCCTTAAAAAACCCCAACATATATATATATATATATATAGAGTATGGTTTCTGGAGTTACATATTTAAGCCCAGACAAGACAACAGGTGCCCAGTGAGCTTATATAATGCACTCTTTTTCTGATCACCACTGGGAACGGGGCCCATTATCCACACGGTCCTGCCATACCCTCTCCATCGCCCTTGCTCCCCTGAATCACACCTAACTTTCCTCTGCACTGTCTTCAACCCCTCTACACAGCAAGCAGTTCTCTAGCAGTGGTAGAGACAGCTGTGCGTAGCCAAGAAGCGTGAAAGACATCCTCAGTTACCAGAGTTAGTGACCTTTCACTTCAGTCAATCACCTCCGGGCACATTCCAGCTAAATTTTATAAACTTCATCTTCCCTTCCTGGTGGGTTGGATTTTTTTTTTTTTTTTTTTGGTCTGTGTTTGTTTGTTTTTAATCCTGTGATCTCTCAGAGCTCCCAGGTGGCACACGGGTAGGGGGGCAATGCCGTGCGTTTGATGTGCGCTCTGAGAAGTCTGTCGGCACCGAACGGGCTTTCCTCGGGTGCCTGAGTCACTCTGGATGGATTTAAATGTCAGCGTAGAGAGAATGAGCTGCAAAGTGCTGTTTGTCATCACTGGCTAATGGCGAATTCCCACGGAGGGAAGCTGGAAGCTGCCAACAGCTGCAGTTTTAACTTCTGTTTTGGATGCTTAGAGGGGGAAACCCAGCTCCTAGTAGTTGTAAAGCTCAGAAAGGAAGACAGAAAAGCAAGCTTTTAAGGATAAAGGTAGGAATTTGGGTCAGGCAAAGGGAACAGGTGGCTTGGTGAAATAATTAATTTATAAAAGCTTGGCTGTTGGCCAAACATGAACACAGCACGATTTGGATTTTGTCTTCTCAGGACTGGAGTATTGTCTACTCACACCCACAAGGCAAGGTGCAGGATGCCAAACTGCACTGAAGCCTGGCCCTGCCCAGAAAGATAGAACTCTCCACCTTTTAGCATTTGAGTGTTAAGAGAACTGGAGCATTTGGTCTGGAGGCAGATGGAGAGTTCACAGTTGGGCTAAAGTGTCTGTGTAGTCACAGCTTCTGGTTCTCAATTTGATGGCTAAGCCAAGATATTTAACAGCTGTATTGTCCAACCTGAACCTATGATTCCTTTTATTAAAAATGTGCTCTCAGTAGCTTGTAGTTCCTGTAACAAATACTATTAATAAAGACAACTTGTGGGGCTTTTTTTTTAGGTGAGTAGGAAAAGTTTTTCTCATACCCTGAATACCTCATAGAGTTTTTACAAAGCATGAAAAGGTTGCACGGGTCTGGGTAATTCCAGGTGACTGCACAGAAATGACAAACATGCAGAACTCACCTGAGGTTACTTGAGGACAACATTTGCACTGTCCTTTATTTCTTTGATAATTGCTTGTAATTCCCACCTACAAACAGGAAACATTTAAGCATCCCATGTGAAGAATGCTATCTCTAACAAAATATCCTCTATTCAGGGTTGTCCCTTAGGGTCATCTGTAGCAGGTATGACTTGAAGACCAATGCTGAAGTCCTGCCTCCATGGGTAAGTCAAAGATAAAAGGGGGCAATGATTTATTGTTGAATCTCTGCCTACCACCCACTGGCAACCAGCACTGTCACCAAGATGCAAGTGATAAAATGTGTTGCAAACTGAGAATTCAGATTTCTTCCCACCGAAGTAGGAAGAACTGGCATAATTGTAATTATTGTGTCTCAAGCATGTGATCTTATTGTTGCAGTTTAATGAGCTGTCATAACTCTGCTGAGCTTCTGTGACTGCTCATGTGCGTGCACTTGACCAGCCCCAAATGTGTAAGAGCAAGGTGAAAAAAACCCCACAACCAAACACAGAACACAGCAGAAATCTGAAGGAAAGAGTTTTCAGCTGACATGGATCTTCCATCTGCAGTAAGCTAAAAATGTGCACTAGATCAATTACTAATCCATAAAATCTTAGTCATAAATCTGGGCCCTTGGTGACAATTTTTAAAGTAGATTGTAAGGATATGGTACCAAGGACTCCTCTGTGAAATAAAGTGTATGATACATAACATTAGAGAAGAGAAACAGAATTTAGATGGAATATGAGTGTCTGTGTGTACCAATAAGGGAGATGAAGTCTCATGGCATTGTTAGGAGTACATTACTTTGGGCATTAGGTAATTCTATTTCTTGGGCATTAGGTAAGCTTTTTATTTCTCTGACAGATAAGGGCTGATGGTTGCCATTTGTGGATGCTAAAAAGCAGGAGCAGAGGAATTTTCCAGCTGCTGAAGCATTTCATGAAGTTTTCCTTTGTCATGCTTTAGCTGAGAACCAGTGGAAGACGGTTCTGTAAACGAACTCTCTGTCTCTCACCTGCAGGGCTGTTGTGAGAGCATAGTGGAATGTTTTGGTTTACTGAGAATAATATTTTGAAATGGGTGGTTATACCTCTTAGCCTATCACCTTGGTAGGTGGTTGACTGATGGGCCAATCATGTAATTTCTCTTTTGTGATCCATGCTATAAAAAGATGGGTTTTTGGCATTAAAAGGGCCATTTGACCGTACTTCTCTGACCTGAATCTGTGTCGTTTTTCGCTGTCCCTGCGTGCAACAGCGACACATAATAACAAAACTTTCACTTAAGATGCTGTAAGATCAGCTGTGTGAAAATAGTAGCAAATCTGGAACAACACAGTTGAGGGATGACATTTTTTCCAAATGTGCTGAATTTAATGTTACAAGGATGCTGTAGATTCTGAGATGCTTTCTATTCCCAAAATAAAATCCATGTTAAAGTAATAGAACTGAATTATCAAATTTAGATACCTGGAAATTTGTCCCCAAAGTCTGTATTTTATTTGCATTGGAAAACATTGGGTTTGCTTTATCAAGCAGGTTGAACAACTTGCATTGAAACCTATATTGCTTCTCTTTGCCCCCATACTTTGAAATTACAGCTCACATACCTAAGTGATTGTTGTGATACACACATAGGCTCCTGGCTTTAAATATTTTTGCTGTAGTTATTTAATACTGCATCATGATTTGTAATTTAAAGTATTTTCTGTCTACTTGCGTGTAGAGAGATATTTATTCAAGGACAGAAAATGCAGTGATACCTTGATTATAGTTCCAACACTTGTGTTTGAAAAGTACTTTACTCACTGCTGCCTGGGCTGATGTTAGAGACACTCAGAGTCATGCCTGTGTTTTTATGGTTGTTGGATTTGCTTTTGTAGCAGATTAGACTGATGGGAAGACGCTTAAACCTAAAATGAGCCTTGTTTGGATATAAAGAACCCTTTCCCTGGGTATAACAGGAAGAGTTGCAGGTGAAGACCATGCTGTGCTCACTTTTTATTCTATAAAGGTCTCTCATTTGAAAGATGCCTCTTGAAATGTGCCCCCTGGTTTCTTAAGCAGTGAGAGCTTGAGTTAGGCACCCCCAGCTGATGCTGGCTGGGTACTGAGAGCTGCTGCTTTGCTGCCATTACTCAAGGATGTGCTTGTTAAATATTCCAGTCTGAAGAAGTGGGTTTGGGAAAGGGGGTCCTGAATTCTGCCCCAAAACCCTGTAGCAGAGATTCTTCTCCTGCCATCAGTTATTTTTGTAGCAGAAAGTAATCTACCCCTTGAAAAGGCATCCAAAATCTGATAAGCAACATTTTTAGGAGCCTGCAGTCCAATGGTTTGTGCTGTCTGTGGAGAAAGGAATCGCAGCTTTGCAAGTGGCAATGTAATGAATAGTCAAGCTCTTACCAGAGCACTGGCACTGGATGGATGCAGGGAAAAGCCAGAGGCAGTGAGTCAGCATGACCTTGGCTGCTGCCAGAGGGATGGGTGTCACATCCAGCCTCCAGGGACACTGACATTAGTTGGAGTCTCTAGTGGAAAGGGGCTCTGGTGAAGTAAAAACCACTGGAATAATTAATCACTAGTGGTGTGTGTCTGAAAGGTGTCAGTTGTATACAGAGTCATGGAAACATCAACTTAAGGCAGTTGTAGTTATTAAAAGTAGGTCTAGTTCTTTGTTAGCCTGTGACAGCGCAGACTGCACTCCGGGAAAGCGGAAACAGCCCGAAAATTCAGAATGCTGCTCTTTCTGTGAGCTGCAGTTTGGCACACTGAGTCTCAGCAGGGTGGGATAAATTGTTGTTTTTTGCATGACAGTAACACCTGGGGATTCTGTGATGCCTGGCACAATGAGTTGCAGGCATATAAATAGAAAATTAGAGATTTTACCGTGGAAATTGGACTTTGTCAGGGATTTGCTATTAAGGAATAATAAGGGGAATTCACAGATAAGTAACAGAGGTCCAGAAGCTGTGGCAGGATAGGCTGTTCAGCCATAATTTCAAAGGAAGTCTGTGGCTAAATCATAAGGAAAACATGGATTTTTCTCAGATCTAGTCCAATCATTTATCTTCCAAATCCTTCCATTTAAAAAAGCTGGTCAACCAGAAAGCCAAAGCAATCAACTGCCCTGTGCTCACTGACCAGGGTGTGCACTGGCAGTGTCTCCCACTGGTGCCAGGGTGACCAGTAAGGCCATTTAGGAATGGTGTTGCTGGTAGTTTTGCTACTTTATCACCACCAAAACTAAAGGAAAAATGAGGATGAAAAACTCAGATAAAACTCTTTGGTTTCTCAGTTCATGGTTTGGCAGTTTTTCAGTGGCATTCTCTCTTGTCATTAGAGACCATCAGCAGCTAATCAGAGCATCCTATCTCCTTGGGCTGTACTGTCCCTGTGTGGTCCCGCTCCCACATACTCTGGTGATCTAGAGCACATGGAAAGTACCTGGGATCCCGGAATATGTCCCCATCTCTCACCCTGAGCTGCCCTTTCTGCTTTGCTCTTTCCCCTTTTGGAAACTGACTGCTCTTGGCTGCCATTCCACTATTTCTAACAATCTTCCTACTCCTTCCCGCTTATCTCTTCCTGAACCACAACTCTTCTCTGCTGGGACTGAGATTTTCACATCAGCATTTACTAATCCCTGCAGCTGGTTGAAATGCTTAATTTTTCATTTGCTCTTTCCATACACTTAGTTGTTCAGTGCTGGTTGGGGAAACCAAATTCCAGCTGCCTCTCCCTGCAAGGAATGCATCTCACCTCTCCTTGCCTGCGGTCTCTGAGTAGCCTCAGCCCGCAAAGTACCCCTTGTTCCTGTTGCTGCATGGGGAAAAGTTAAATGACAGGCTTTACTGTAGTGAGATCCAGCATGTGGGATGACCTTTACAATGGCAATATGTGGGAAATCTTCATTGAAATCTGTGAGGCGTGACTTTCGCAGTTCTTTGGGAATTCAGGCCGGCTGAAATCTCATGGGGTGTGTTGAGCACTAGATGAGGTTTCTTGCAGAGCTGGCAATGGTTAACGTGGAGCTTGGACCAGGAGCTTGTGGAGGGTGAGCTCTGTGGGGCAAGGCCTGCCCTTGCCCTCCTGTTTGTACAGAATGAACACAGTGAGCCTCTATTCTTGGCTGGCACAATTAGGTTCTATGGCAATATGAGTAATTAATAATAAAATGGGGCCTCTTCTGTGGAGGGGCTGTTAGAAATAATTTCCTTCTGCCAGTTGCTTCTCTAGAATGTGGTTTTGAACTTTGAGATCCTGAAAGAGATAATCGAAACACAAGCAGCTGTCATAAACCTTTAGCTCTGTTTGTCTAGGCAGTGGTGGAAAATCCCAAAATGAAATTGTTGGATGGTTCACTGGTTTGTGCATCTTTTGTTGTAACATCAAGCTCTTATGCAATGGACCTCTGTTTGATTAAAGACTCTTCACTAAAAGTGGGTTTCAACTGTCCAGATTTTTAATCAGGTGAAAAGAAGCAGAGCAAGCTACTGATCTCCTGGTTGCTCTTCACCCAGTTCATGTATGGCACGTACAGAATCAGCTGTGCTGTGCTGGATCAGGGCAATCCAGCTGCTGCAGCTGCAAGAAGTAGGCTCTTGTTTTCAGATGTGGTGTATGAGATGGTGGTGGATCTGAACCCTGCCTTCACTCAGCTGGGGTAAAAGGTGGGATAAAGCATTTGGTTGCTTTGTCACATCACAGTCCTTCAACAGCTGTTCCTCGTCCCCTTGGCAGGAGGGTGGCATCTGGCCATGGAGATGGGCTTCTGAGTGGTGGGAGCACAGTGCCAGGAACAGTGTGACATGGGCCCTCCTGTCCACATGGCTCATCGAGGTCTGAAGGCTCCTCCTGTCCATCTTCTTCCCCAGATGTCAAGGAAGCTGAACTATAGAGGCCTTCAGAGACTTCTTCCACAAATCTCTTTTTATCCTTTGCCAGATGTCTGCCAAAAAAGATGGTAATGACTCTGAATTTAAATTTAGGTATCCAAGGTGTACGTGATTCCTCCAAGTTTTTTACTAAGACTAGTAAGGACCTTCTTCCTTCAATGAGCACAAACCTGACATTTTCAGGAAGCTGACAGCTGGTGCCACAATGGTGAAGATGACTGACTGAGAATGTCACATCGTGATTCAGGGGTTTAGAGTAGTGGGCTCCCAGTAAGCAATGCAAGAATGCAACTATCCTTGGTAGGTTGTATCTAATGAGGAGTGTATTCATCCCTGAACTGTTTTTTTCAATCCATGTTCTATTTCTACTCTGGTAACCATAGTAATTACACTAGAATTTTGTGTTTTAACATATTCATGCCCAAAATCTCTTCTGGCGGCCAGTTTATTTTTATAAAGATCATGTCGTGGCCTGCAGCCAAAAGCACTGGTGCTAATCCAGAATGCAAGGTATGCAGAGCCAGTTACAGTGAATATTTTTTCAGGTTTTTTTTAAAATAAAAATATTGGACTCCGTGACAGCACTGTGAGTTATGATCTGAATTCTCTGCTGCAGCACCTCTCCTGAAATCAACAGAATTATGCTGGCAAAGAACTTGGTTCTTCATAGTGTCAAGTCACACAACTCTTGACAGCGACTTCATTATGGCATTCCCAGAACTGTAAGGTGTTTTGATGGGAGGACTTGGCAGCAGACTGGAAGCACTGGTGACTCAGTGCACAGTGCCCTGCCTTCTGAGTCAAAAATGACCTGGTGTCCTGGCAGTGCGGTTTGTAGTTTGGTTTTTGTGTTGCTTTTATGAAATTATTGCATATTGCTTTTTGAAAAGGAAAATTAATATTCTGCTGCTTTTTTTTTGGGTAAAATTAATATCAAGGTAGCTACCCTCAGCTGTCTGTTTTTACAGAGTTGGTAGGAGAGATTAATCACCTTTGTAATCGATATTCCCCAGTCACATTTGGTCAGAATTTGCCATCAAGATATTTCAAGTTACTCCATAGGAAACAGGGTAAAAGTTGCTCCTTGTTTGCCCTGGATAGTTAGGCCTAAATTGGTGCTCTGGACTTGGCTCACCTTCCATGCTGAACTGCAGATGACCTCCAGAAGTCCTTTCCCCTTCAGCTACAGTGTGAATCTGAGTCTAAATAAAGGAGTTCTTAAAAGTGGCTTCAAAACTCACTGTTTACATGTGAAATCCATGGAAGATATTTGCTTCTCTGCTTGAATTCCCTCATCACATCCGTAAAGGGGAAATAAAGGAATGTAGAGCAAGAGGTCATATTTATAAAAGGAGCATCTCACCAGACAAGGCTGCACACTGGATTGTCCCCAGCAGAATTAACTTTTAATACCTGTGGAAAACCTCCTGAACTAGCTGGAACTGGGATGCTGGTGTTAGATAAACCCAGTAAATTCGTTGGTTTTGTTCTTATGAACTCACTGCTAAAGGTTTGTTTAACCATATCTTTGATGGAGAGTGCTGAGTGTGTTCTTTTTCCTCTTTATGCAGTAATAAGTGTAATCTAAATATAAAACTTGGGTGTATGCCGGCCTCTTATCCCACAGGAACAGACAGCATTAAGAGGGCAGATAGATACACATGGAGCAACAGGATCCCTAAAATGTGCATCCTTCCCTCTGAGATACACAGGCTGTAATGCCATGGCTGTAAATCGAGTTGTTCTGTGAGGGCTGTGAACCACAACTACCAAGAGAGAAAATGGACAATGTTGGTTCTCCTTCCCTCAATAAACAACAGTAAACAAACAGCAGCTCCCCTGTCCTCTCTGTCTTTATGCACATTGATTTATGGAAGTGTATAAATGTCAGCAGGAACTGGAATGAGATGGCATCTCAAACAAATGTAAAAATCTTACTCTTTGCGTAATCACTGTTGTATTTGTGGTCACAATAACTTTGGCCGTAATTTAGAAGTTAAACTTGCATCTGTAACTGACTGAAATGAAACAGTTTCTAAATTAAGCTTAAAACAATTTAAAATAAATTGTGTTATTTCCTTTCAGTTCCAGTGGAAGCCTTATTTCCCAGGCTGTATCAATTTTATCTACATATCTGTGTCATTCAGAGTAGGTGGGTTTCTCCCTTCTTTGTAATAGCAGTACAAAGTGGTTTGAAAATATATGGGGTGGGGAAAAGGTTGCAGTAGGTATTCATTTCAAATTAAAATATTGTTTGTATCTTCTGCAACAGTTTTTGTTTGTTTTGTTTCAGCCATAATAATGTAACACATTTTCAAAATATTTCTCCTGTCTTTAAATATTTTTAGAGACTTGTGAATGAAAGTGAACTGCATTGCAAGACTGTTTTCTATGATAGTCTTCATGAGATGTGCAGGTATTCATGCTCTGTAATGGATGCAACAGAGGACAAAGGCAGCAAAAAAATAGCTATAATTTACGGTTGGTGAACTGTGCTGCCTCTGTCAGCATCAAAAAAAGCTGGTTTGGTTTGTATCTGAAGTTCTCGTCCAGAATAATCTGATCAGTTATGGGCTTTGTAATATTGACATTTTAGTGAAGCATTGCTCTGTAAATATTGCATTTCTGCGTTGTGCTGCATACCTGTAGTAATTACCATGGCTTAAAGAAGTCTGGTTCATAATTTATGAATGACACAGACATTCCCACAAGTCCTGAGTGATAACACCTTTGATTAGAGCTGTACACAGGCATGAAGAAGCTCATTTTGAATTCACAGGGATTCAGTACTGAGTAAGGTGACAGTTTTCGTGCCAAACATGCCATGAGATGGGGAATTTGTGTACATGGGTGTATGAAATCTGTCAGTGGCTTCTGCTGCATTGCTGGATGCCTTACTGGAGGTGAAGCCATTCGTGTGCTGTTGGGGCTGGGTCCCCCATCTTCTGCGTGTAGGAGTAACTAAAGAGATGCTGAATTTTGACAGCATTCTTTCCAGGGAGAGCACCTCAGGATAAGAGGCTGGTTTGGAGTGTTTGAAGAAAACCAGGCTGACCCAGTTTTTCTGCACATTTGGTGTTTACAGGAATGAATTTACAGCAATTCAAAGAGACCAGGTAGTCTCACTCTCCCTGAAGTCCCACCATGAGAGCACAGGAATAACTAAGCCTGCAGTCATACACATTATTCCTGCTGTTGTTTTACCAAAATAAGGGATTGCTGCCTTTACTTGCTGACCCTTACCTATGGAGGTCTTCCTCATTGCCCACTGGTAATTGCTCTTTAATGCAATTCTGGAAAAAGCATGTGAAAAGGAAAGTCTCCAGTCCTTAGCTGCAAAATTTTAGTAATATTGTGTATTGTGTGGAAAAGAGATATATAGGGGATATATATTTTTTTTTTTTCTTTTTTTCATGGCTTAGCAACAGGATCAGCTACAAAATAAAATAGGCTATAAAGGAGAAGGGAAAGGAGGTAGGTCTCGAGGGGCAGAGATGTCCTGTGGTTACAACAGAGAAGTCATGGGGATTCTGATTAAAAAGCTACAGACTGATCCTGAGTAATATTCAAGGAACTATTTCCCTGCCTTAGTTTTCATACCGAAGTTGGTAAGTACTGCTTTGATCTCTGTGCTCTCAGTGCTATGCAAAGTACAGAGCAGCTGGGTTTGAAAGCTTCAGGCAGTCTGTCTGCTTCAGCTGTGTGTCCCTGAAGGCTAGGCCAGCTCAATAAGGGCCAGCTGATAGCACAGGAGCTGTGATTAAGCTTTGGCTCAGGGTCTGCTGTGCTTATTCTGAAGGTTTTTGATGCTTCAGGGAGGTTGAAACAAGTAAATAAACAATCCTGGCGTGTTTGCAGTAAAGAGATGAGATAGATAGACTGTGTCCCCAGCTGCCTGCTCTGCTCCTCTGCTTGGCTTCTCGCTCCCTGGGCTGAAGTGATGCTGCCATGGCAGGGAGCAGCACTCCTGAGCACTGGCTCTTGCTGCAGGTGAAAATGGGTTCACACTAATGCAGGGGGCTGTAAATTTTGCTGTCTGAGGGGGAGGGCTTTTGGGGCTTTTGAGAAGGTTCTGTTGTTGAACTCTGCCTGTCCTATAAAGACCTATTTCCCTGTTGGTGAAGAAGGGAGTGCACCCAAGGAGAATGATGGGTCTGGCCTTTGCTTGCAGATGGGAGAGTGCCAGAGTAGCAGGGGTTTAACTGTGTTGGGTTATCTGGGGAGTCTCTTTAGGGCTATGAGTCCTGCTTACCTTGGGAGAAAATTTTGTATTTTTATCAGTGTGTATTTACCTGGTTTTGTGTTGTTTCCAGTGTAGCCAGAAATATTGGCTGTGGAAGCTGCCTAGTCATGCATAGCCCTTCTCTTTGCTATGCTGTGTGTCTGTCTTGACTGTATAAAATGTGCTGCTTCTGCTTGTGCTTCCTGAAAGATATCAGAATATTCTCAGCCCTGGTTAGGTAAGTAAGGTCTTAAATTATGCTATTCCTTTTGTTCTACATCTTTAGCAGCTCAGTTATGGAAATACATCTTGGGGTGGTAACTGAGCTTCTGGAATTCTTTTTTACTGAGCTTGTGTGGGAAGGGGTGAACTCTGTGACTTTGCTATCTGTTGGCAAGTAGTTGGGAATAGTATTTAGAGAGGTCTTTTTTTTTTTTTCTTGTTAGCTCTCCCATAAGATTCTAAGCATAGAATCCTAAAATGTCAAAATTTTTTTCTTCTTTTCTGAGGGGAAGAAGGTAGCAGTGGAAGAGAAGACTTGGTAATTTCAGCACAAAGCTATGCTGGTATTTTGACTGCAGTCTGACTTGATCCCCTGGGCTAACCAAGTGTCAGATATGTGATAGAATTGAAAGAGAGATTGACTTTGCTGCTTGTTAGCTGACGATTTAGTGATGTTTCTGTGTCAGGCAATACATGAATGTGAACATTTGTAGCCTGCTCTACAAGGGTGAGCGTATGAAACTGAGTATTTTGATGGCATTTCCTTTCCCTACTGCATTCTCCTGCCTTAATCTGATAAATGAGGCTTCTGTTTTCTGTAAGGTGCTGGATGAGCTGGTCAAAGGACTTGAGTTCAGTGTTAAGGGTTTTGTGTTGTGTACCTCCCCTTGGCTGAAGAAGTTGCTGGATGCAGCTTTCAGTTCATCATGGATGGTCTTCAAAGAAATTTTATCTGATAGTTCAGGATGCAAAGTTGTTGAGCTTTTGATGGGATACCCTTCCTTCTTGGACCAGGGTAAAAGAGCAGAGGAGGCTGCTGTTCTGCTAAGTTCTTTATTTCATAGTCTCACAGCTTTCTTGAAGGCAGAGTTCGAAGGGGGTTACATGATAAAGCCAAGCAGCAACAGCAGCAGCAGGCAAAACCAGCTTCTTCTATATGTTCTATATGCTCCATATATATTTTTTTTTCTTACAGAAGTGTGGATTATATTTGTTAACTGACCAATAAGATTAACACACGATTCTAGTTTTCTTTTCTGAACCTATCCTGGTCTAATTCTAACAGTCATAAGCCTTACACAAGTGTTACATAGGTATTACACAGATTTGGGTATACAGCTTCTATCAGCCCTTATTGTTTATGTGAACACCCTATCTAAAATATGTGAACAGTATAATTCTATCTATATTTTGTCTAAAGTAAAGTACTCTGTGAAAAGGTAACACTGCTGCAGTAAAAACTGGGTTTAAGGTCTCTGCTACAGCTTTTTAATGTTTAAGGCACTTAGCATATATTTCTACTAAAAGTTAAAAATCTGTATTTCTGTTTCACTGGTGTAGCTTCATGTATCTCAGCTTGTCTAAAGGTTTTAATTCAACCCCTGTACTTTGGCTTCTCTCTGGGCCTGAGTCCAGAGGAGCTTTCACTCCAACACAAAGTTGGTTACAGACATAAAGTAGCCTTGTTTTTAGGTCTCAAGTTTTCTGTTCCTTTTGTTTCTGCTGAAATGTATCTATTAAATATGTAAGGTTTGCCTTAAGGATAGCACAGGCTGTTAAGTTCATTATAATTTCTGTGAAAGAAAACATTTGTAAGAAAGCTTACAAATACTTAGGGTCATCACTGAGCAGCAAACTTCTGTGCTAGTGGCTCTGATTAAATGGAAATTATGCTGAAAAGAATGGTTTTCTGCAATCACATTAACAAATATATTTTTTAGTAAAATAATTCTTGATAAGATAGGGCATTCCTAGTAGAAATTATACTGCCAGGTTATGGCTTTGTTTTGTTTTCCTTTAATTAGATTAAATTAGAATTTAACTAATTCTATAGTGAAGCTTGAAATTCTGGTCTTGTCCTTACTACTTGCCTGGATGGATCAAACTGCTGATAGAAACCTAAAATGCAATTGTTGTTCCAAATTATTGTTTAGGTTTAAATGTCAGAGGGTGCTATGAAGGCCACTAATACTGGAGCTATGAATTAAGTGTGAATTCATACTGGTTTAATTTCGATTGTAGAAGGTTTTTCTGAACACCAGCTAGCAGGTAATTTTTTCTAATCTCTGGCTTGACAGTACTTCAGCATTGTTTACTGCACTGTCTGAATTTTTTTCTGCCTCTCAAAAGATGAGAGGAGAGTTTGCCTGCTCCGTGTCAGCTTATCATCTTGTCATTCTTTTCAAGCTCCAAATGTATTTTCAAGGACTCAAAGAAAAGTGTGGATTGTGTGTGTGAGATTGTCTGTCTGGTTGTTGTGTTTTGTTTTGGTCTTTTTCCCCTTTTTTTCTTTAATTGTAGCTATATCCCAAAATTCAGGGACTGGAATTAAAGAGCATGGGTGCAGAAATGTGCCCTCAAAAGCAGAGAACTGTGAACAGAATTGGGCTTAATGGATAACTGTAATTTTCATGTTTCAAACCTTACTTCATTTAACTTCCTCTGACCAAAGAGAGACCTCTAGCATGCTCTTCTTCAAACCTGTAACACCCTGTATCTGTCCTTTGAAATGATCTCTAAGGATCATATAAAATGTGCTTCTGGCATAGTTTTAAATCACAAATAATCACTGATGCATGTGTGCTATCTGTCTTTTCTTCTTGCTGTGTTGCTTTAGTCTCTCTAATTTCTTGTTCTGTAGTGGCTTTATCCTCTATTTCCAAAGGTTTTCTATCTTGAGTGTCTGGAGTAAATCTCTGGAAAACTGCATCATGCACAGCTGTTTAGATTTTCCAAAATATTTCTTTGCCTTGTATTCAGTGACTATTTAAATGACAAATAAATTAATGGGTTTGTTTTACAAGAGGAAACATTCCTTCACTAGCTATTTTTACATATGTAAAGGGATATTTAAATTTTTGTGTTAGTCTTCACAGCTCTTGCTGAAATGAGTTACCAATTCATGCTTTTGTCTTTTAATAGTGTTACATCCTGTCATGGAAGCTTCTATTCATCTTGCTGACCTTCTTCCACTCAAATGTTAAGTGAGTAGCCTTTGGGGCTGCCCCCTTACCTAATGGAGGTAGAGGGATGCAAGAGGTCACCTCTGGAAGTGCTTCTGCTGTGAGGAGCTACTGACTTGTTTAGGGTGCACAGCAAACTTTCAGATGAATTCATATTGGGGAAGATAAATCCCATCTGAAGTACTTCCAGCTGCACCATTCAGATTTGCTCTTGGCTGGATGAACAAATTCATGGAGTGCAAGGGTTAAAAAGTGCTTAGGGCTTGTGTAGTCTGACCTTGGGAGTAAGAGCTGGAGTATAACTCTCCTTTAGCTTTTTGCTGAACCCTATGGTTTGCATTTGTTTTGTGGGCATCTTCTGAAAAGGTGTCCAGTCTGGATGTGAAGAAATTAAAAGGCAGACTTGACTGGTTTTTTGGCAATTAATTTTAGTGTTAACTCCCTCTGATTAAAAACTCTGTACCCAATCTCAGATTTCAATGTGTTTGGTTTTAAATTTAAATTCTAGCTGAAAAATTCCTTTTTATGTGCTTTTCTTTGCTTGAATAAAAAGCGTCAAGGACACTTAAATTTCTGCTGGAGGTGATTTTCTTCTTTCCTTTTTATTAGATGTTGTAGTCATGTCACCCAGCTATCAGCTTTCATCTCCTAAACAAAGTGAGCTCCTTACCCTCAATGCTGAGTTTTCATATAACCTTGAGACAGAGTTGTAATTCTCTGCATCATCTCCTGATTTTTGGTGTCCTTTTTAAGTGAGTTATTGGAACTCTTGGTTAATCCTACATCTGTGTAGCTAATACCTTACTTGGGGAGAAGAATTGCATTCTTGCTTCCTAATTCTTCTCTATACATCTGAGGATTATGCTTGCTCTTTCCTGACAAAGAATCATAGAGAGACTTGTTCTGACTTGCTCATCCTCTACTATGTCTCATTTCTCTTCAGAGCTCTTGGAGCTGCCAACATTATTCATAAAAATACCAAATAGTGCCAGACCTGTGCTTTGTTAATTAGGAACAGTCTCTGCAGTCTGTAATCTTCAATAGGAAGTGGTGGTGAAAGTTTAATGGAAAAGCATGTTTGGCCCTGTGTTTCATCTCTTGTATATCATCTGCCTGCAGTTACACAATTTTCCCTGGATAATACTGTAAAATTGAGGAAAAACGGAATTTTTTTTGATAGCTAATTTTCCAAGATTTTTATATTGCTCTGCAAAAGAATGAATTATGAAAAAAACCTGCTTCATATCGTTGAGATATAATGGTATGAATCTTGTAGTAAAATCTGTGGAAGAGCAGCATGAAAAATACTAATTCATATCTTCATTCTTTGTTATTGCATGGCTGCAGATAAGGATTTTTAGGGTGGTTTTTTTTTTTATAGTATTGTAAAAAAGGTTGTATGTTGTAGAGAATTCTGAGGTTGCAGAGTTTTTTATAAAGGTACACAATGAATTAAAAAAAACCAAACCCAAACCAACCCTATAACCCCCCAAAACAGTGGTATACTTATCTACACAATTATATCACTGACAGTGTATCACTCTAAGTTAATTAACTAAGCTAAGAGGGAAACAGCTTTTTGGGTACTAATGTACTTCTTAACCAAATCCCCTTTAAGAGGGAGGTGGTGGTATGTTCATAGAATGTGTTGGAATGTCTGTCTAAAATAATGAATATTAACTGGGGCTGCTTGGAGAGAAGAATTCAATTTAGGGAATGCCAAAGCTTAAATCAGGACAAATCTGAGCTTTCTGAGCAATTAAGTTGATTTAGCGGG